>NW_020204433.1:0-7165 GCF_001531365.2 Cynara cardunculus var. scolymus
TGTGGCAAGACTAGAAGCAATTCGCATCTTTCTGGCATATGCTGCTTATAGAGGGTATAAGGTGTTTCAAATGGATGTGAAGTCAGCCTTCTTGAATGGCAAAATCAAAGAAGAAGTCTATGTCAAGCAACCACCTGGGTTTGAAAGTGAGAAGTATCCTAACCATGTATATTTCCTAGACAAAAGCTCTGTATGGCCTCAAACAGGCTCCCAGGGCATGGTATGAACGCTTGTCTACTTTTCTTACTACAAATGGTTTCCATAGAGATACAACTGAAATTACTTTGTTCTATAAGAAACAAAATGAAGATATTCTGCTTGTACAAATATATGTTGATGACATTGTCTTTGGTTTAACTGATGTTTCTATGTGCAACGAGTTTGAGTTTCTGATGCAAAGTGAGTTTGAAATGAGCATGATGGGAGAGCTAACCTTCTTCTTAGGTCTACAAGTCAAGCAATCCTCTGAAGGAATCTTTATTAATCAATCTAAATATGTGCATGACCTTTTGAGGAAGTACAAGATGCATGATACCTCTCCCATGAGGACACCCCCTGGCCAGAAGCTTCATAAAGACATAAATGGTCCTTCTGTAGAATGCAAACTCTACAGAGGTATGATTGGATCTCTGCTATATCTCACTGCAAGTAGGCATGATATCATGTTTTCAACATGCATTTGTGCTAGGTATCAGGCAAACCCCAAAGAATCCCATCTAAGTGCAGTGAAGAGAATCTTAAGATATTTAAATAAGACACCAACTCTGGGACTCTGGTATCCTATGCACTCCAACATTGATCTCGTGGCTTACACTGATTCAGACTATGGTAGATGTCAAATCGACAGAAAGAGTACCTCTGGAAGCTGTCAATTTCTTGGAGGAAAGCTTGTTAGTTTGTCTTCAAAGAAGCAGAATTGTGTATCAACTTCCACGACAGGGGCTGAATATGTAGTCGTTGCAAGTTGTTGCTCAAAAGCTTTGTGGATGCAGACTCAGCTACGCGATTATGGCTACTCTGTTGACAAGATCCCCATTCTCTGTGATTCTAAGAGTGCAATTGCAATATCAGCCAATCCTGTGCAACAATAAAAAATAAAGCATATCGATATAAGTTACCAGTTCTTAAAACATCATGTAGAAGAAGGTAATGTCGAACTATACTTTGTCAAATCTGAATTTCAATTGGCTGATCTCTTTACAAAAGCCCTTGATGAGAAAAGATTCAACTTCCTTATTGAAAAAATAGGAATGGCATGCCCAGAGTTCTAAGTGTTGTATGTCTTACTTTTAATAATCTCTTTTTGTATGTAGTTTTACTTCTTGGTTAACCTTCACTTGTTTTCTTAGTTAGCAGGTTTACCTCGCAGAGATATGCAAGGTTTGAGGGGGAGTATATGCTTATAAGAAATAAAACCTATTGAAGATGAAAAACGTCTTTCATCACAGAAGTCTTTTCACAGATCCTCTGTGATAACTCTTAGAGGCTCTTTGAACAGGTCCTCTGTCGGTACTTCTTCTTAGGATTTTTAAATGGTTTTTGTTTTGAGGGGGAGCCATGGAAACTGGCTTATAGGGGGAGTTTTGAATTGAAAATCAAAACCTCAGAAGGTGCCAAAATTTTTGAAGTATCTTGATCTCAGAGGTCAACCCATCAGAACCTCTGGCGCTTCTTTTAGAGGTTCTGTGGGTCTGAACTGAGCAAGTGCTCGGTTTACAAAGGTGTAACATGTTAGAAGGCCCCGCACATATCACAGAGGCTCTATTACCCTTAGGTCTCTGACAAAACTCTCTTCTATAGTTTTGTATTATTGATATGGTGCGTGTGGTTCTGTGGATAAGGGTTAAAGTTGACCACGCACGTGTTAGAAACGGGGGCGCACGTCATCAATCGTGCGTCTTCCCAACACCACGTGACATATTTTGATTTGTCTCTCCCATAAACCACTCATCACGATATATAGCCAAATAAACGGTTCACATTCAAAATTCGTCACTATAAATACTCTTCCCCCCATCATAAACCCCTTCACTTCTCTAAATACTCCTCCAGCGAAATCTCAATCTTCCCGACAACCTGCAACTATGTCTTCAAGCTCAGCATCTGCCTCCGCTCAATTCTAAAACAACCCAAGCAATGATGAAGTGAACCAATCTTAGGCACTGACCTCTCATGCCATATCTTTTTACAGAATCGATATGAGAAAGTGATGCTGGTAAAGAGACCTAACAACTACTACTTCGCTCCATCCCCAAATGGCTTCCCTGAATACACTTATCCACTATTGGAAATCCTTCGCAACCATCCCATCTATTATGCACTCACTGCAACAAAACCTACCCCTGAAACCTATCTCACCCAATTTCTTCTCAGTTCGTACATCTGCACCCTGAAAGATGCTGGATTAAGCATAGTGGGCTATGCTTCACACCCAAGAATCAAATCCCTTATACAAATGGAGATGAACGTCGAAACCCTGCGTGTTGCCCTGCACCTACCTACTCTGGACGATATTCATTTGGATGCCTTTGCACCAACTCCAACAGATGCGGAATTGACCGAATTCCTCGAATTCCACTCATACACGGCAAAGACGAAAATCGTCAAACGGACTGAATTGAAGAGGGAGGCCTTCCTCCTATGTGGAATACTCTGTTTTCAATCATCAACTGTTGCTTAACGGGGAAGGTCGGCAGCCACGATCAAGCATCTCATGCCATGCTCTCCATTGTCTATGGAATATACTTCAACTTGCCTCTGGATTACGCACAACTCATCTTTTATGATATGGTAGGCCTAATCAAGAAAAAATATGCTACTCAACGGGGTGAAGAAATCGAAGGTAAAAGCACTGAAGAAAGCCAAGGAAGACCTCAATCACCCAAACTTGATCTTACAAAGGTTCTTCGGCTTGGTCTTTGGAGACATGATTGCAGAGAAGCTGCCCTCTGCAGAGCCGAATGCTCGCTTAAACCCAATGAAGGAGTTTCATCCAATAGAGCATGAGTTAGGTTACAGAAGCCCGAGGCCATTATCAAAAGCTATGCTCAAGTACCTTAGCAAGGGAGATATGAAGGATTATAGACGTGGATATAGGAGGCCAGAGCCGGTCCCTGAAACGCCTCCACGAACAGGTATCCCCGTAGGTGAGAGAGTGCATAAAATGAGAGTTGAGAAAAGATTGGAGGTGCCTGCAGATGCAGAGAGCTGAGTGAGGAAGGACGGAGAGTAGTTAGTAGTCCCCCTCGAAGGCCAAAGAAGTCTAAGAAGAGTCACAAGGATGCCGATCCTTCTGAGAAAAAGAAAGGGAAAAAGAGACCCATAGAAGAAGAGGGTCCAAACAATCCTCTGCCAAAACCCAAAAAGAAGAAATCAAAGAAGGCCCAACCTACAGAGGTTGAGGTCACAGAGGCCGAGGTTCAAGAAGGCCCGACAGAGGCTGTACATAAGCGCAGAAGGTTCCGCAAAGTTGTTCGAGAAGAGTCCCCCTCTGAGAAAATACAAGATATAATCTTCAATCTCCAACAGAGTTTTACAGCACCCATAGAGGTAGTAAATTTGGGGACAGAAGTCGTTTTAGACAAAAAAGAGGAAGAAGTGGAGTTAGATGAGGGTGAAAAAGATGCCGAAGGCACACATCCAAGCCCCCCTCCCTGTGCAACCCACATATCTAGGGACTCTGTTCTAGAGGGAACCCCTATTAAAGAAAGCATGCACACGCTGAACCCTGAACCAACTAACCTCGCAGAGGACATTCTTTCGTCCTCTGTCGAATGCACAAACTAGGAGCCATATTCTACTCCATCATCCTCTCAAAAGGATGGTAGTTTTATCAAAAGAGTCCGTTCACCCAAGGACTCGACACAACCAAGGGAGGCATCCGTTGCCCCTCCACACGTGAGTGAACCACCCAGTCATGCTTCAGAGGCATGCGAGAGAATCATCGAGGTTGTGGGTCTAAAACGCCCAAAGTCTCCACTCGATCCCTCTGCCGAGTTAGGCTCTGAACCTATTAGGCACGAAATTGACCGAATACCGGTAGGCTCTCCAATTAGGGATGTCCGAGGATCTGGTGGAAGTCCCCGAGATGACAACGCCAAATCAGTCACTGAGGGCGCCTTACACTCAAAGGCTACTAGGTCACCATGTGTTGGTGATCTAGGTTTCCCGAGGGCCTATGTGACGAAGGAGGAGTTGCAAACCTTCGCCACAGTGGTATTCTAGAGGTTGGATGAGTTGAAAAGCTTGTTCTCCTCCTCTTCGGCGACAGAGGCTCTTACACCTCTAACAGAGGCTCCGAAGGAGTTGACTTCTACAACTTCTGAACTCAAGGCGACCTTATCAGCCCTTCAGAGCTCTGTCCTCAAAAAGGATGATCTCACAGAAGCCTTCAGCACGCTGTCTCTCAATCCTTCTTCCATCAACACTCTAAAGACAGAACTGACATAGGTCGCCGCCCAATACGCTGCAGACATAGTTTCTGCCAGCTACACAGACTACTCCGCCTTCAAGAATGAAATCAAAGAGATGTTCTCTTCTGCGATCACTGTTGGTGTCGACTCCTCATCCTCCAGGGCTAACATTAACCATCTAGCCACTCGCGGAGAGCTAGACGCAATGGTTGAGGCTCTTGGAGAGACCTTGCGGAAACACCAAAACCATCTTCTCAAAGAGGCCATAGCTACTAACGAATCGATCAGAGACTGCACGAAACAACTCGTCAAAGAAGGTGACTCATTTCGAAATGAAATCTATTGCTGCGTCTCTAAAATGAAATGGGCCACAGAGATGGATATCAACACCGCCACTCTGAATGCTGAAATGGTAATAGAGAAGATGTAGAAGGCAGCATCCGGAGTTCTCAGGCGCTTGAAGAATGCTCCCCTCACCCCATAAAAGATAGAGGCTCGGATGAAGAAAGGAAGAGCTCTCATCCCCAAAATCAGAGAAGGCTCTTCTAAACTTGCAAAGATACCAGAAGAAACGTCCACGGGTACGTTCGACGCTCTTGTAGGAACAGTCAAACCAATCCTACCGGAGGGGTCTACCTAGAGGCCTATACTCGAAGAAGACACCAGAACGCCAGAGTCTGCCACAGTGGGGAGGGTTTCTGAAATTATTGACTCGATGAACAAGATTCCTACGCAGAAGATGCGTACAGAGCCTGTAACCACTGTCGAAGAGATTCTATGGTGGCGTTACTCATCCATAGACACAGAGCCCCCATACGATCCAGAGCTAACCGGAATGCCCTATGTCGAAGCAAAATTTCACTTCACTAAACTCACCAAGCCACCAAAGTAGGTCTTCTCAGAGCATGTTATTCGTTCACTAGAAACCATTTCTCCGTGCACCATGCTGAAGAAGACCGTGCTATACTCTCAATATACGATGAAGAGGGATGATGGCAACCTATACACTTTCACAGATGCTGACCTCCATAATCTCTGTGTATTTGATCTAATCTTCTTGCACAAGATCCTAAACAAGTACATGGAGAAGAGGTTAAGGTACTCGATTTCTCTCAGAAGGCTGATAGAGGTAATGCATGCTCAAGTTAAATTCTATAGCCAGAAAGACTTCGATATTGCGATGAGGTTGGCCCAGCCAGAGCTAAAGATTTCTCCTCCAAAGAACAGACCTATTTGGCTGCAAAGGTTCCATCCCAACACTATTATCCACAATCCCATCTTTGGGTTTGTTTTCTTGGATAAGGATGAGATCCTAAGATTCTTCAATCCAAAAGAGGTGCACAAGTATTCAACAGAGTCCCTCGAATGGGTGTTCAACTTGGTGGTGGCAGAGGTGCAGAAAGGGCGAATAAGGGTGGATGAAGTAACGAACCTTCTGGAGATTATCAAAATACAAGTCTCATTCAGGGAATGGATATTCAAGGTCTACAAGACTGTCAAGACTGATTTGTAATATGCTGTAGACGACTATCCAGACTCTGCTGTTGAGTAATCTCTTGTAATAGTATAGGCCTGCACAATTCAATTTTTACTTCTTTCAATAATGTAAATTTTTTAGAGGATGAGATTATTCTCCTCTTGTATTTTTTCCTTTAGTCATTTCTTGCACCCAACTGTCCACAATTACTTTTTTATACTTAGGGGGAGATTGTTAGCTCCATTATTCCTATCTTGTAAAAGTATAGAAACAATATATTGTAAGTCTTGACAGAAGGTTATCTCCACAGAAGACAATAGAGGACTAGCAACAGAAGCCGTTTGATCTAACAAGTGAAAAGTGGCAGAACCTCTGATGTGTCTCACAGAGGTTCTGGAAAATGGTCCTCTGTCAAAAAGCACGCAAGACATTTACAGCAGAGCCTCTGAGATGGCTCACAGAGGGTCTACGGATTTGGTCTTCTGTGAAGTCTCTATTCAATCTATTTTTCAAAGCTTGTTAGCCGCATGTGCTTTTCACGTGACTAGGGAATAATCGACTTTATTTGGACGACTCAGATGAAGACACGCGTCAAAATCTTGTCGCTAAGGTCGTTAGGAACTAGTATAAGTAGCGGATAAGGCCTTTGTAATCAACGGTTCTTCCAGTATTGTAATCGTCAAATTTTTCGATTGAATCAATTGAAAAACCTTTGGACCAATCTTCCTACATTCATCTTCTTCGTTGAAACTGTGTGTTCTTGGTGTGTTAAGATTTTCTAATCACTTACTCTGTTTTGCTCTTATTATTATTTCCGCTGCACTTCAATTGTTTTAGAGCTTATTTAGAGTATTAGATCAATACCAAAGTCGAATTCAGATCCATCAGGATGCAACTTAACTTTATCATTATCATGAACCCATAAGTGATCTTAGTTCTGGTTTTTGGTCTGTTTAGGAAGTTAGGGCGGGCGTTGAAAGCTTCAGACGTCATCATCTAGGATATTCACCCCTAAACCAGTGAGTTCTCACGGCCCCACTTTTAACGCTTTGTTTATTGTTTTGGGGGAAAAGCATGAGATTAAGCAAACTATGCATGTTATTTATTTGAAACCATTGGACTAAGGAACTGCTGAGTCAAGTTTTGTTTGAAACCATTGGACTAAGGAACTGCTCAGTCAAGTTTTGTTTGAAACCATTGGACTAAGGAACTGCTTAGTCAAGTTTATTATGTCATGAAATATTGATTGTTATTGCATTTTGAAATAAATGCTAAT
>NW_020204433.1:7355-11769 GCF_001531365.2 Cynara cardunculus var. scolymus
AGTAGCGTCTCAAGTTTTTACATCGTGGAAGATTTACATTTATTTAGTGCAAAAGATTCGCATAAGTTTGCAAATATTCGGTTTGTGCATTAAATTGTTTTATGCATGTGAAAACCTGTGAGCTCACCAGCTCTTTATAGTTGACTCGATTTATGTTCCATGCTTTTCAGGTAACAAGTAATATTTGCAGTACTTTTGGTCATGATATTAAACTCGTTTTATTTTGTAAAATTGAAAGGTGTTATTTATTAATTGTTGATGTGACTCGCTTGTCAGTTACATCTCGTGTTTCCGCTTTAGCGGGGTGTGACAGATTTGGTATTAGAGCTTCAGTTATTGAGAACGCTGGTTTTCCTTAAAAACCATCGACTATAMCCAAAAGTTTTCAAAATGGAATTTTCAAGTAATCTGGAATCATATGAATTTAAAGCGGGTCACATTATTATATGTCGATTAAACAAAGCCTGATCACCTGTGTTTAATTTACATATAATAAGAAGAACTTAATCGGTTGTACTAGAGATATGCTCCCATAAAGAAATTGTTATGAAAAGCACAATTTTATGTGTTATACTCATTATGAATATCCATTGCCCTAGACCAACCAGAGACGATGGGTAGAAAATCCCTTATTTTGTTAAGTGTCCATGTTGAACCAGAGGCATTGGAATAGAAATTTCATAAAATTTCAAAGTGTTTAAGTGGATCAGAAGCTCTGGTTAGAAGGACCAGAGGCAATGGGATAGAAATCCCATAAAGTTATAAAGTGTGTATGTGGTACTAGAAACTCTGGTTAGACGGACCAGAGGCAAAGGAATATGAATTCCTTAGATTTATTTTTCATAAATGCACGAGAAACATTGTTGGGAAGGAAACCAGAGATCGATGGATAGGTTACTTAGTATTCTTCTAAGTATGAAAGTTGAACCAGAGGCTCTGGTCTTGTAACCAGAAGCTCTGGTAAGTGCATTTTGAGGAACCATAGGATCGATGGACGAAAATTCCATAATTATTCTAAGTGTGGATGTTGAACCAGCAGATGATAAAATAGAATTCCATTGGTTTGCAAAAGGACCGATGGATGAAAAAAATAATTTCTTAAGGATTTTTGTTGAACCAGAAGCTCTGGTCATGAGACCAAACGCTCTGGTCATGGAACCAGTGGCTCTGGTAGTACAACCAGAGGCTTTATATTTTGAGAATCTAGTTTGAATTCCACTCATAGTCTTGTCTAGAAGCATTGGTTATATTTCTAAGTACTTATGAGATGGCGTATTTAGTAAGTTAAGTATAAATTTTTATTCAACCTATCATATAGATTCCAGTCAAAGATTATTATTAATGTCGCAGATCACTATGGCATCATCTGATTCTAGTGAATACTCAGTCGATGAATCCGGTTATGTGGTTGGCCACTCTAGAAGAAACTTAGCCCATAATGAAGAGATAGATCCATACGAGCAGGACACTGCGACCAATGGAGAATCAGCCTCTCCACAAGCATCCTTCCTACCCCCATCGGAGCCAGCACCCGATGTTCCACCACAAACCTATCATGGCTCAAGGATCAGAGTCACGCCAAGGAAGTGCGTTCCACTGCCTCGACGAGTGACATTTGAGAATTCCTCTAGAGTAAGAGGAGAGCCGTCACTACCACAGCAGGGGCACAGGCTATCTCAAATAGTGACTGGAGTGCCTGCATCCTATGCCCAGGGCATGAACCCGGCTGAACGAGAATGGGTACAAAGAATTGCATCAGATATGCAGACTCACCAGACCCGGCTGGGATATCATCACCACATCCTAAACAACCTGTCTGATGTGATGGAAGCACACAATCAGCACATGTTGAGTAACACGGACGCCGTCACTGCAGCAAGGCGGGAAATAAGAAGGTTGTATAGATGGTTTATAGCTAGTGGAGTGATGATGTTAATTTTGGGAGTAGTAATAGGATGGATGTTGTTCTAGAAGATGGATTAGTGGTAGGACGCCCACTCTTTTGCGTAGAAACTCACTATCTTGTTTTGCAATTATAACCATCCTTGAATGCATGCTATCTTTTTGGGAAATGCTTATTTATGACAAGTCATGGTGTGCATAAGTTTAATCTATTCTGATTATGTAAATGCTTGAATAGTATCCATGAGATGAACACATTTGGCAATATTTAAACAACTGAAAGCTATCACCCTTCTTATTGCCATAAAAATGACGAATTCCCTTCTGACTTAGGCCTAAAAAGATGCCGCCAAGAAGAGAAAATCCTGAGATTGCACGACTTGTATCAGAACAACTTCTGGCCGCACTCCCCAACATAGTCAGTCAAGTGGCTGCTGGCATGAATGTCAACCAACCAAATAATCCAGAGCCAAGGGCGGCTAGGGAATGCACTTATAAATCCTTTAGATCTTGCAACCTGAAAGAATTTAATGGAACTGAAGGAGCAGTAGGATTATTATCATGGCTTGAGAGCATGGAGTCTGTTCTTCACATTAGCAAATGTACTGAAGGAAATAAAATAGAATATGTGGCGTGTCTTTTGCAAGGAAGGGCACTTACTTGGTGGAATACATTAGTGCAAACCAGAGGTCGAGAAGCGGCTAACCAGCTTTCTTGGGAAGAATTTAAGAAATTTCTAAAGGATGAATACTGCCCAAGAAGCGAACTCCAGAAGTTAGAAATGGAGTTATGGAATCATGAAATGAAAGGAGAAAATATAGCTGCTTATACAGCTCGATTCCATGAGTTGGCGAATTTAGTACCTCATTTAGTGACACCGGTGGAAGTCTGCATCGAGAGATATATTTGGGGATTGTCCCCAGAGATTAGAGGAAACATTACCTCGGCAAGTCCAAAGACTCTTCAGGAGGCAATAGACATTAGCACCAAACTCACGAATAATGCGATTCGGTCAGGAGAATTTGTCAAGGGGAAAAGAAAGATGGAGTAGCAGGGTAATCGAAGGTCTAGGGGAAAGTATGACAAGAATAGGAGAGTAATAGGAAATTTTGGGGCACAAACTCAGGTGGTAACTCAAGGAGGCGCGACTAAGTGTAATAGATGCAAATATCCACATCGGGGGAATTGCATCATTTGTCAAAGATGCCACCTAGGGGGTCATACAGCAAAGGATTGTCGAAGGCGATTATTCTTTGAATGTGGGAGCCCAGAACATATGCGGAATGTATGCCCAAGGAGGAAACAAGGAACAATGCAAGTCAAGCCCGACCAATCAGTCAAGGAAACCCAGAGGGTCAGGCATGGGGCAGAGCATTTGAGATCGGAGCCAAAGAAGCTAGATATGATCCCAATGTGGTTTCAGGTACGTTTCTTCTGAATAATGAATTTGCATCAGTTTTATTTGATTCAGGGGCAGATAAGAGTTTTGTATCACTAGATTTTGAGCCTAAGATTAACTTAAGTCCCCAGAGGTTGGAAGAAGCTTACGTAATTGAGTTTCCTAATGGCCAAGAAATTAAGGCTAAAGACATAATTAAGGATTGCACTCTGAGTTTAGCCAATAAGAATTTCAGCATAGGCTTTTATACCAATTGAATTAGGAAGTTTTGACATAGTTATCGGCATGGATTGGCTATCCAAAAATCAACCTGAGATTGTTTGTTCAGAGAATACTATCTGGATTCCTCAAGATGGAAATGACCAAATTGTGATTCAAGGAGACAAGTCAGAACCAAAAACTAAGATAGTATCCTGCATGAAGATGCGAAGGTACTTGAAGAAGAATTGCGCTCCATTTATGGCCAATATGATTGATGGGAAGGTCAAGGAGAAAAGTATTGAGAATTTCCCTATAGTTCGGGAGTTTTCTGACGTATTTCCTGAGGATTTAACAGGACTACCCCTGCAAAGACAAGTCGAATTCGGTATTGACTTAATTCCTGGAGCTACCCCAGTGGCAAAGGCACCCTATCGCTTGGCACCGTCGGAGATGCAAGAAATGTCAAATCAACTCCAGGAGTTATTAGATACGGGATTTATAAGACCAAGTTACTCACCATGGGGTGCACTGGTTCTGTTCGTTAAAAAGAAAGATGTCACACCCCGCTAAAGCGGAAACACGGGGTATGACAGGTAGAGTCTCATAGCAATAGTGTATAAACAACACAACCATACATTTTCAAAACATAAATATAAATTAAATAAAGTTTACAATCCCAAAATACAAGATTGCATCACTAAACACAAATTAAGATTGAAATTTCCAAATGTGACACGTCTTCAAACATGTGTCATCGAAAACACAACATACACAACATACGAGAGTTGGTGAGTTCACAGGTTTTATATGCATAAAACGATTTTAAATGCAGCAAATCTTATTTATAAAACTTATGAGCAATGACTTGAAAACACAACATACACATGATATATATTGTTGAGCCACTACTAA
>NW_020204434.1:0-1693 GCF_001531365.2 Cynara cardunculus var. scolymus
GTGCTAAGCAAGCTTCCTTTGATCGTTGAATGCTGGAATGACTTGAAGGTCTCATCATCATTCGCTGAAGCTAGAGCAGTCTTCACACGTATGTAGAAAGGTTCGTAATCACTGAATACCGCTTTAGATCACGTACTCGCCAGTCTCTAATCTTTAGTTTCAGTCTTCGATATTCGCTGAAGGTTCTTTGGTGTGAGTGTTGTCTTCTTGAAGTATTGTGTCTCTGAGATTTACAAAGCAAGTTCTTCAACGATCACTTAACATACTCAGTGTCTGATCGTTGGAACTGAAAATACAGAAACAAAATTACATCGATAGATAAAAAGGATTATCATCAAATCAATGAGAGAGAGGATCAACAAATGCCCTGTCAAGGAGATCTTGATGCGAACTTCCTTGCCCTCCAGGCGGATGTTCAAGAAGTTCAGAGTCAGCTCCAGACTCTCCAAAAAGCTGTTCAAGCCAACAACGATGCCATTGTTGTTCTTTACAGTAGGGCTGAAGATGCTCAGGCTATAGCTGATCAGCAGACTGGTCTTCTTCAACAAATCCTGGATGCTGTCCGTCAACCAGCTCCAGTGATTGCACCTTCTTTCTCTGCCAATGACCGATCTCAGCTCCATGCGACGCGTGAGGCAACGAAAACTCCAGCCAATGCTTTGCAAAGGCTGGAGGATTCAATGGTTCTCCAGCGTCAGCGCTTGGACGAACTCCCTGGCCAATTCTCTCGAGCTTTAGCTAGAGAGGGGGAGATGAGGTACAATGCTGATGATTCATCTGATGCTGCTCCTACAGCTTCTCAGGCTGTTGGTCCAATATCAGCTTCAGTTGCAGTTGAAGCTGAGGCTCTTGGAGCTGAAGCAATTGTTGCTCCTGTAATCCCTACCACCGAAGCTGTTCAAGCTGAGGTTGTAGATGTCATCCCTAGGGATGATGCCCATACCATCGCTGATGATGATGATGTTGATGAAGATGAAGATGATGATGAACCTGTCATTCCAGACACCGGAGATGATCTAGATGGTGACGAAGATGATGATGATGAAGATGACTTTACCATGAAGTTCCAGAAGCCATCAACCGTCACCAAAGGTGTTGCTCTCGGGGATTCTACATCCCAGGGGGAGCAAAAGCAAGGTGAATCGACTCCATCAGGGAACCAGGACCCCAAGTCGAAAGGCAAGGCGGTCTTTGAAGAAGGTAACTTGAAGGTACTTTTCAAAATCCCTCAACAAACCTTGTTTGAAGACTCTACCTCTCAGGTAGTGATTACTTCAGAATATCAACTTCATATTCCATCAACAACATGAGGTCGACTGGAACGGGTATCTGATCAGCCCATCTCTTGTGCTCCAACAGACCAGCAGATGTCTCAGCTGAATGAGTCACTCGACCAGACTAGAGTAAAAATCCCTCTTCGTACCTCTAGTGGTGGTGAGTTTGACTTCTTATCTGAAGCTGAAAGACTCGAGGCATTAAGGGCTGAAGAAGAGCTAGAGCTTCAAAAGAAGCAGACTGAAGACAGCTTAAAGCTGGCCAAGTCACTAGCTGCTAAAATCCTTCCCAAGAAAAAGTCCAAGAAAACGGTGAATGTTGTCCAAGCCCAAGCTAGACTTCTTTCGATTGCAGAAGCTGAACGCAAGAAGAAGCTGAAACTGGATGATAAGGACAAGCAATGGAGCGAAGCAAAACT
>NW_020204434.1:2923-11793 GCF_001531365.2 Cynara cardunculus var. scolymus
CTGTCTACATATGTGTGAAGACTGCTCAAGCTTCACCGAATGATGATGAGACCTTCAGGTCATTCCAGCATTCAGCGATCAAAGGAAGCTTGCTTAGCACGATTGTTGTTGTCTTGTCCTTATGCACACAGAACAAAACCCATACCCTTACAAAAATTAGTACTGTATGGAGCCGACTAGTCGACTCTTTGTCCACTAACTTTAGGTAAGGATGTCTGCTCATGAATAGTGCTTTTGTACTATTCACTGTAGCAAAGGACAAACCTTCCTCTTAAGGTTTGACACGCACTCTAAACCTACCATCTTGCATTAAATGGACATTTAATGCACTGGGTATAAATAGAAGTGTTTCTTCCACATGCAGAGAGCGCGCATCTCTCTCTCTAGCCTAATTCTTACTTCAAGCATCTTCTAGCTTAAGTAAAGGATCTTTCTCTTAGCAACATCTTTTCTTGTAATTGCTAAAGCTTTGTGTGTAACCAAAGATTGTTTAGATAGGTTTTTTTATTACCTTATCTTTTCGCAAACAATCTTGTAAAATCTATATTGATCTTCTCTATCAATATATATTTTAAATTTGAAAGTACTGTGTTTGTATTCATCCCCCCCTTCTACAAACTGTTTCTCTTCTTGTAGACCCTTACGAGACCAACAGTATTTTGGTAGTTAGGATCTCTGTAATTATAGGAATTAATTATGTTGTGCATTGTACCTATTTATAGTTCCATTTGGTTAATAAGAAGAATTACAGATTATTCTCTTTCATCTTTTTGATTAAATGTTTCTAAAGTTTTCCTGAATAGATGATTTTCATCGAGTTAGATTTTGCATTTATGAAATGAGGATATAAACAACAGAAGATTCCTTTTATAGATTTTGCCTAATGTGATTTATTTAAAACAAACCCGGGCAAATCAAAGCATAGTAGCACGTAAAGAAGAATATCTACGCTTTACTTTGTCATGAATGGTGGCAAGAGAAGAAGAAATAACGGCAAACAGTTGGTTGGTGATGAAGAATTCGAAGAAGACAACAAACATGAGTCGAAAGAAGCAGTGCTTCAAAAATATTTTCTACAAAATCGAAGCTCGTCAAGCATCTTCTCGACAACATCATTTCCAATTCTCAAGTTGTAGATCTCTCTTCCGTCCACAAGATCACTTGCATACCATATTTTTGTTTAGTTCGAAGTCCAAACTAAGTTTTCATTATCATGTCTATAATACCTTTTTCAGGTGTTATCTCGTACACACCTTAGTTTATTCATTGGCTATGAGATTGGCGAAATTTTTATGTTTTAATGGAGATCTTTTGACATAGGTTGAAAACAAGCTGCATTTTATGTTTAATTACTCATTAGCATTTATGTATGTTATATCCTTTAGTATTGGAATTGGGCTTGTTTATGTGGAACTCAAATGATATTTTATGTTTAATATAAATTCAAAACTTTATTAAAAGGATTAGTATCTTGGTAGCACATTGGTTTATATATTGCAAAGGGTAGAAATTCTAAGAATTTATTCGTTCAAATAAATGTCTAGTGATTTAATATAAAAAATACAAAAAATATCAAGTTTTTCAAACTTTTTCCATTATTCTATAGCATTAACTGGTTTATAACAAAACCCAGATTTTTTTTATTAAAAAAGTTGTCCATAATTCACTCAAAATCAAAAAATCCATTTGGTTTCATGGACCTTTCCATATATAAAGAGAAAGAGAAATTTACATTCCTTGCCATGTTCCTATGGCTACTTTTTGATTTGATCATGGAATAAGGAGTGTACTACTTTTTTTGAAATTGTTGGTGTTTTGTATATGCAGAAGAGATCTGAATTGCTTTTAATTTTCTTTATGCAAATCGAATACAAGTTTCCATTAAACCCGCAAGTGTAGATCCGAGTACGATTAGTTAATTAGTTTGCATCAATAATCGTTTCAGTCATTAGGAGAAGATAATACCTTTTAATGGATTTCATCAAACTTTGTTATCCATAGGGGTTAAAAAGACGGATCTGACCCTAACGTAAGGGGCACGTGACGGCTTAAATGTTGCGAGGATAATGATATTAGCTCGAGGGACCATTTTAGGCATCAAAACACAAAATAAGGTTCACTCATATACATTCTGAATTTTAGGGACAAAAACAATAACCATATGACAGGACCACAATGTCTCATTCAAAGGACAACCAATAGATAAGGAAAGAGTGAATTAAAATAATAGAAAATTAAAAATTAAAAATTAAAAAACCCTACGATGATCGTTAGGTAATCATCGACGGATCACCCAGGTTTTCAATTTTTTATTTTTCAGTTTCTGGAATTACAATTTTAAAATGCCGTTGTTGATCCCTTGGTAACTTTTAACATCATTCAGGATGTAATATGAAGTCTAGTCGTTAGCAAACGTAGGTAAAATTTTGTGCTTTCGGCCGTTGGTGATCTCTCACAAATCACAGAAAAAAAATGGCCACCGGCGATTTTTGTCAATGAAAGTCGCATGTCTACTAATGAATGCATACTATCTTAAATTTCACGTTCAGATATAATTGTTACATACCTATAGTTTTTCAAAAAAAATTAAAATCCATAAAAATAACAAATAATCGTCTGACAACCACGATCAAATACATATAACCTTTGGACGTTCTTGATCCGACAGAATAGTTATGCAAAAAAAATCCATCAATATATTTACCCACACAAAAATAATTCATCATTAAAATTGAATGTCGGATTTGAATAGCAAAATATGTTCAAGAACTACTTATAAATTATTCAAGCATAAAGTTCTTGATTTTTCCTGATAAAATTTGTATAAATTTTGAATTCTCGGTTTACAAATGAATCTTTGCATCTTGTTTCATTATACAGATATACAACTAGTCAATAATGAATTACATTGTTCAAATTTATGTTTATACTGTATTAATTATTAAATGTTTCACATTTAAATTTACTTGTAAATTCCATCGTAAAATTTATCAATTCGAATATTTAGCGAGCTCATAGTCATTTGTTTAGCCATTAAAAGAAAAAGTTTGCATCTGCTCCCTGTTATATAATCGATCATATCTCCCTCTCCAAACCTAACGTCGTAGTTTTCCATTATTAAACCATTACACCAACGAATATTGATCATACTCCAAAATAATTATTCCATACTTCACCCGCATCAAAGTGCTAAGCATTAATACTTTTTATTCTTATGTAATAAAGCAAACTATAAATTTGGTTTTTGGGGTTCGTAAAAAATAACACTTTGTAGTTTCAGAAATACAAAATAGCTATCATGATTTGAAAAAAACGGCTAGATTTGATCTCTTCCTCTAATGATCGTTAAAAAGTTCCTTAAATGTGTATCTTCATGTGATAACCGGGTTTTCGGTTATATAAGTTCGGAGTGATTTTTGAAAGCAACTGATAAGAGAAGGTATTTAAATTGTTTATGTGTTTAAATGTTTAAATAGTCTTCACCGCCTATGATTTTTATGCATGAGATATTTATTTTATCTCATAGGAGAGTGTGAAAATTATGGTTTTAAAATTAAAATTTGCACCGCCTATGAATTGATTGTGGTGGTATCTCATTGTTTTGGGAGAGAAAGAAAGAAAGAAAAACTTCATTGTGTATTTTATTGTGTGAATCCTACGTGAATCTGTTAGAGAAAGTAGAAGCTTGGTTCAAAGGTTTCATCTATTTACCAAAGGAAGCTTAAGTTTTGGGGTAAAACCTAGATTTAACTTAAATCTAGTAAGATGAGTTCTAGTTGATTTGCAAAACTATAAACATGTCAAAATGTCTCTATTTTGAGTCTGAACATACATCCATGAGTTGTTTCACACTTGATGAATTTTATGAATCAATATGTTTTGAACATATTTGGGTTATGAAATCCTAGAAAATATTCATGATGATTTATTGGGTGTTCTGTGACATCTAACCCTACAACATCTATAATTATCCAAAGTGGGTTATATATAACCGACTAAAAATAAAAACAAATTATAAAACTATCGCTACTACTTAACTTAGGCGAGTTATTAAACCAAAAACAATACATTTGATTGGCTAGTATGTGTGTGTGTGTGTATAGTTATATATCTATACATATGTATGTACATTTAGGTTTTGGAGAGGTACTATTTCATGATCTAGCTTTATCCTTTACCATAAATTCAATATAACAATTTCTTATTTCTCAATTTATTGAAATCAATCAAATATTATTAATATATCTATAACAAATTAAAACACTGAAACAAATCAAATACTACAAGATCACCTTCACTATTGAATGACCAACGAATCGTGCAATAAAATAAGCTAATTCAAACAAACCCTACAATGAATCTTGAATATCTCATTTAGAGAACACTATATTGTTGGTTTAGATAGGTTCATTAGCAAACCACCTCTTAACCATTTGAAAACATTCTTCTGGTTTGAACTCTGGAGCTGTATGACCCGCTCCCTACAAAATTAATGGCAAATGACAAAATTTTAGTTAATTTTAACATTACAAATATCTTCCCTATGCATGTAAACTTAAAAAAAACATGGTGTACCTTTACAGTAGCAAATACTAAAGAATAATTATCACGAGCGTATGTGGTTTTGTATCCTGCGGTTTGACCATTACTATACCATGCATCCCAATTACTCTCTGTGATCSTCAAATTAAGAGAATTTATCCAATTACGTGTGCCCACATGTGGCACCATCATGTCRTGATCTCCACTATTTCAAAGAAAACAAAATTAGAAATTGATTTAAACAAGCAATTCATTTTGAGGGAACCAAGAATTAAGCACRATAAAAAAAATCAATACCTGAAAATCAAAGCTCGACAGTTTCTCTTACTTAGCTTTTCGTGGTAGACAACACTGCTTTTGACATTGAACTCATACAATGGCATTGAAGGTTCACCATAATTGTATTTCATGTCCAAATTACATAGCAACCATTCCTTCACTGTTCCCTATATATTTTAGCAACATTATATATATATAAATTAGATAATAATATATTTTTTTTATTAACCCGGATATCCAACCCGCCATGCGAGCCGACTAATCCCAAGGCGACCACCTGCTTTGCAGATAGTCCGGAGTCACAACATTTGAACCTCCATGCCCACAAGGGGATTTTTATTCCTTTTTGGATTTGAACCTGAGACCTCTTGATACTTTTGACCATTGGAGTCAAGCTCAAACCAATCAGACACCACCCTTGTGGTTGATGTTTTTTTAAAGTATACACAACATTCTGTTTCTCCTCATTTGATTGTTGGTTGCTATATATACCTTGCGTACGTTAAGTGCTTCCATAACGTTTTCATCATTGGCCCAGAGTGTTGCATAGTTATAATAGTCACCCTGTTCAAAAGTATACAACATGTAAATTTACAGATTCATAGATGATAACAAGTGTATGAAAAAAAGAAGGGAGATAATTACTCGACAAAAAGTATCCCTGCGCAAAGATAGTGCAGGAAGCATTTTAATTGGATTGGTTGGCCGTAGAGATTTTTGATTTCCGCTTATAATCGGATTTCCACTTCTAACCAAATTGGTCGCTGGATCGCAATCGGGATCCAGAATTTGTTGAATGTTGATGTCTCCAACACGCTGACGCGAAAGAAAATAAAGTATTGGCTAAAAACACAGTAAATAATTACAAAGGTAAATACAATATATAGTTGTGAGTTATTCTTACTTTGTTAACTTCATCAATACATGACATGCATTGCAATTCGTTTGAATTGGCTTCTGCATAATCTCCTTGACAATCGTTTTCTGTTGCCTATAATTAATAATTCACAAAGGGAATTAGTATTATCAGTTACACTCTATATATTATGAAGAAAACATGTGAATAGAACCATGATGAAATGGAGATGATATCTGTAAAACCCAAAAATCTCGAGAAATAAATAATTTATCTTCTTTAATATTCTTTTCTTTTTTCTTTTTGAATTATAAGACATACACACACATACTTATATATATATATATATATATATATATATATATATATATTAAATAAATAAAGAAATTAAAAGAAGTTTAAAAATCGGACCAAATGTGAAAGAAAAAGTCAAGCCAGGGGGTTGTAGGTCATTTCTCATAGTGCAGGGGTAGTGTCTGGTAAAAAGTGGTCCAACTTTGAGGGACCTGTTTCATAAATAGGACAAAGTCTGAAAAGTTGAAAACGATTTTTCAATGCGATGTTTAGAACTCTCCTATTGGCTCGGTTAGTCAACGAATAAGCCAAATAAAACCAGATTCAAGTAGGTCTCGTTGTCTTCTTCATTTAGTTCGAAACCACTCTGTTTTTCGTGGAGTTTTGAAGGAGAAAACCGGAGTTGAAGTTCAAGTCAAAAATTCTCGTTTTTCGTCGATTAGAAGTAAAATACTCAACCAAAATTCATGTTCTTTATATGGTTAGCTTCGTTTTTTAGTCCTCCATGGAACCCTATTAGCCTTATGTTTCAGATTTGGTGTTTTGTGGTTCGGTTTTGAAGTTTAAAGTTTCGTTCGGTTTAGTTTAAAACTAAAACTTTAAATGAGAAAATGGAACTCATTTCTTGACGAAAAATTATGTTCTTTATGTCAAAATGTTGGTAAAAATATTACCAAGGTTTTAGTGCAAAAAAATGAAGAAAATATGTCAAGAAACGAGCTATTTTCAAGCTTTTTATGCTTGAAATCGTGCAGTTCCTTGCTGTTCTTTGTTGCTGTTTTGACTGGGTCACATTTACCTTTTAAACAAAATGGTAAGGGCGCATGATGAAAGCAGGTTTCAATCCCACGACTTTAACTAGAAAGCATGGAGCGTTAACCAATAGATTAAATATAAGTTTTGTTGTTTATTATGCACTGCTATAATTAATATACACTAAATATTTAAGTTTCATAAATTAGCATTTAGTCCCTTCAATTTCTAGAAATAATTTTCTCCATAATAATTTTATGAGACTTTTATTAAGTTTGTTTGTATTTTGTAAAATGCAAACTTTGACTTCATTTCGATTATTTATTTCGTTTAGTTACCAAAATGACCCTATAAATGGAAAATCGGTATTTTAGCAATACTTTGCGTATTTGCTTCCAAAATTTACCGAAATAACAATATATCTTGGGGATTGGTTTATGAGTTTCATTTTTATATTATTATCTTTATAAAATTTCCAAAACGACCTTATATTTAGAAATCGGTATTTTAGCAATACTTTACGTATTTGTTTTATAAATTACCGAAATGACCCAATGTCTTGGGATTGGTATCTAAGTTCTATTTTGAATAAAATCCTTATGAAGATTACCAAAATAACCCTACAATATGGAAATCGGTATTTTAGCGATACTTTACGTATTTGCCTTGTAAACTACCGAAATGACCCTATGTATTGGGAATTGGTATCTATGTCTTATTTTGATTATTATCCACATGAAATTACCAAAATGACCTCACAATTAGGGAATCGATATTTTAACAATACTTTGAGTATTGCTTAATAAATTACCGAAATGCCACTAGACTTGGAAAATTGGTATTCTCACATTATTTCGAGTATTAATTATGTTGAACTTTGAAGTTATGGAACGACCGTTATTTATATGTGTGTGACATGTTGTCACCTTTACTTACATACAAATCTTAAACGAGACGTTTTCGTCACAAGACATTTATTTTATAAAAAATGATTTTATGGAGTTATAAAATGAATAATTGACTATACGAAGTGTTACTCGAGTTGTAAATTTATTAGGACGTTTTTAACTCGAAATATGTAATTATTAACATGTCTATCATATAATAGATAACTTAATAATCACGTTTACGATGTCGTTTTAAGATATATTGCTAGGCGATACACCTTATGTCGGAACTCGCGGTTCCTATAATTTTAATTAATGTGTGGAGCGTTCTTAAGCATAGTTGACCAAGGTTGACCTTAGTTGACGTAGTTGACCATAAGTTGACTTTTATGTTAGCCTTTGGGAGAAATTAATCATTTATATGATATTTGCTATTATAAATTGTAGGTTATCATTCAGCGACATTAGTTAAGCAACCTTCGTTATCAGGTGAGTCTTTATGAGATTTCACTAGGATGCATACCTAAGTACAAATTATTTTTGCATGATATGGATTGTTGATGATGTGTACGTGTGCATGATATCTCAATTACACACATGTTATGATATATTTTACATGTATGCTATTTTGTGAATGGTTGCATGCTATGTGTTTAATCAGTTTTCGAATAACTCTAGCATGCTATTCCATATTAAAGTTTTATGATTCATGGGTGGGCATTTGACCAATAAGTCACGACCAGTATAAAACACTACCCGGACAAGTGGGTGATTGAAATATCAACCCAGGGCGTGTTTGTGACTAAATGACTCATACCCGACTAAACATTATGAGATCTCTTATTTTCAGTGTTTTAAATATATATATATATATATATATATATATTTAGCTGTGACTTTTATTATAAAGCATGCATATATATATATATATATATATGTCAAGATATGATTTTATTCACGCAAACCATGAATTCACTGAGCTTTATAAGCTGACTATAGTATGCATCTCAGGGCCAGGTAGTTCGAGATTGGATAAGGGCAAATGACACGCTTAGAGAGTTGTTAATTATCATCTTACTTTTAGTCTTTTGTCTATCAGCGTTGTGTCGATCTTTTGTAACTTAACCTGGTATGAGGTGGGTTAGAACTTAAGTTAATTTTTGAGCGATTCAAAGACTTCCGCTGTAAACGGTTCAAACGGTTTTATTTTAGCCGTCTTTTGGAGTATTTATTTAGGAATATGTTTCAGATTACGTAAC
>NW_020204435.1:0-11937 GCF_001531365.2 Cynara cardunculus var. scolymus
TCTGCACTTTTACTAATTTGCAGACTCAGCTCTATCTCCTTAAGCCAACACACAGCTTTAACAGGATCACGCTCACCAGAAAACTTGGGAGGTTTACAAGCAAGAAACATTTTGATATCTCCTCCTTTTTGTACTGAGGATGAAGTAAGGGGTACAGATGTACCAGTTACCAGTGTACTAGCTCCGGCTTCCTCCTGATAATCGGGACTTCTTACTACTTCTGGATTATTTTGAGTTGTACGTCCCAACAAATTCACCAAACTTTCTTGGAACTTTTCCAACTCTACTGCCAACATTTCTTGGGTAATAAGTCCAGGATCAGGAACATTGTGTCCACCCCTTGCTCTTCCTCTTCCATGACCAAACATTGAACTTTCTCGAGCTGACAGTTCTTGTTCTTGTCTAGTACCTCTCGACCCCTGCTACGACTTCGCGTTTCTATTGTCATTACATTTTCCAGGTCCTCTCCTTGTGTTACATTTCTTCTTCCCCGACCTCTTCCATAACCAGTAGAGGTCCTTTCTGATTGATTGGGATTATCTGCCATTTCTCAGTATATAACTCTTTCTATCACATTTAAACACACATGATTATTTTCATAATCAAAATATTATAACACATTCATCCTCAAGTCTATCCATAACTCAGATTATATCAATCATATATAGTCTATCTTTCTCATAATAGGTTCAGCTATAACATATTTGCCATGTTCATAGACCTAGTGAAACCTATTATCATAACTTTCCACACCTCTAGTTTAAGTCTAAGTATTTCACAAATACCCAGATCCCTTAAACTAAGGCTCTGATACCAACTGTAACAACCCCAGTTTCCATATACAGATAATCCACATACATATACTCATAATACTAAAAATAGTATTGTTACAAAACACGGACTAACAAAAACTTTCTTYACTACATTTATGAGTAAAMAAATGTCATCAACATTAAACTTTTCYCTTTCCTTTATCYTGCGAGGTATGATGACCYGCAAAACCGGTTAGTCCAACAAYTGAGYGTTAGACCAAAAAGGTCTAGTGAGTATATATAACTCATACCACCAACATATTTTCTAAACTAGCAGTTTAGAATCAAACCTGTTTATTACAAACATTTTATCAATATTTATCACATAACTCTTCATCTCTCTCGCGGTTATACCGCCATTTCATCTATCTCGCAGTTACACCGCCATTTCATCTCTCTCTCGCGGTTACACCGCCATTTCATCTCTCTCTTTAGAATATATCAAAAATTCTAACACATTATCCGGATTTGAAATCCGGTCAACCTTGTCCGGATATGAAATCCGGACAAACACTTAGAATATCAAGAGGGTTACATCATCTCCGGTCAACAATCCGAACAACACCTTGTATAAGCTTTGTCCGGTTAACACTTAGTATTAAGTCAAAATCTTTGTCCGTATAACAAGTCCAGACAATACCCCGCTCACAACTTAACCGATTTAAAACAATCCGGACAATACATCATCCAACCTTTGACCCATTTAAAACAATCTGGACAATACATCGTCCAACCTTTGACCGATTAGGATGAGATCCGGTCACCTCTTGACCGGGTTAAGGAGAAGTTCGGACACTCTTTGTCCGGTTTAAAGACTTAACCAAATATTTATGAAATGCAGTTCATATATAGCAAATTCTAGCAGTAAAAGAAGTAATAACCAATACTTTAAAGCAATATACACTTACCTTAAAGCCAAATGTCCTTGTTTTGAATCTTTTCCTTCCTCAGCCAAATCCGGATGTCAAGTAAAAAATTTCCTTAATATCAAGAGTTTGTAAAACTTTCTTTCTAAAACCTTATTTACTATTTATAGTAAATGGAATTGTGGGAGCTGGCATTCAGCCGACTTCCCTTCTCCTAACAACTATATAATAAAATTAGTACACCCACACACAGAGACTCTTACACAAATATATATATATATATATATATTATATTCCAAAATCTCACATTAAATATTGTAACCCGAATATTACATAGGCGGTGAAAGCTTTAGCCAATAGAAATAACCTTGGGTGGTGGGTTTTGCATTATAAAATTCATGATTTCTTAACCATGAAGATATAAGTTTTTAAATAATAGAATAATGTTTCCACCCGAATATCTGATCACAAAATGCACCACCTCATGTATGCTTCACACCACATACATATATGTATAAATTACATACATATCATGCCATCTTTTCACATATATGCATGCACAATATCATGTTCACATTTCATATATATAGTTCATGCATTTCTACTTAGATATGCATATTTCACGTAATCCACATAATAAACATGTATAAATTACCTCAACCCTGGTTGTCTTAAACCTGATTATAACATTTCTTGTCGTACATAACTTCAATACCTGTTTAAGCTATTCTTCAAATTGTTATTATCACGTCTCTTATAAGAAAATCATTTTCGCTGATAAAACGCTCGTTTGTATTCAAAGTTTGTTTTTCTGATATTTTTTTACTTTGATTGATTTACATTTCATATTTTTTTAATATCAGAATCTGTAAACTCGTTCTTACAGATCTTCATTCATTTCTCTCGCATATCGAATAATCTGATCATTGTTGCATCTTTCTTTCATTGATTGTGCTTAAAAGACAAATATATTGATCAATTTTTATATGATCATTGTGCTTTACAGAAAAAATAATTTTGATCATTTTTTTTGTGATCAACTAAGCTTACAGTATTTTAGGAGGGACTGAGTGCTTATCAGAAATACCTCAATGAAATGTCAGAATCGACAAACTTACCCATGAGGACAACCATATCTGAGTGAGCTTTATATACAAAAGGGTTTGTGTGCTGAGACTAAAAATGAAAATGAGAGTGGTAGTTGTTGTGAGCTAAAAGAATTGACGAGAGTTGTGTCAGGATTAAAAGAATACGCAAACTTCTAAAATTCGGGCATACCACATAATCTATTAGTTCTCGATTCTTTGGAGACTAATATTGAAAAAGGCAAAGCCCAGGCCAATTCTTGTCACAACACCACCAGCTACTCATTTATCTCTCAACAGATAAGTGTTTCAACAACACTTGGGGCACGAACAACCTATCAATTTCTCATTCGGAGAAAGTTGATATTGAAACAGAAAGATATATGTCCCCCTTCAAGTCTTTTTGATCACTAATTGAGTCTGATAAATTTGTGTAGTCCACACAGTTTATCTTTTTGAGCCTAAATAGAAGCATTAGTTGTTTTATCCTTCTACACTACACATATTTTGCATTTTATATGTTAATCTGCCAAAACATTCATAGATATGCTATTTTTTAAGCTATTGATGATTGAATGGAAGACCTGGTGAGATGAGCCTCAAAAAGTCTCATATATACAGTACATCCGTTGTACTGAGTACATCTGTTATACTCACAGGCCAATCTTTTTATAAGATTGAAAACAATTTCATTCGTTGAAATTGGATGTTACCTTCCCATTCCCTTAATCTGAAAAGATTAAACAAGTGGATTTGAAAAGATCTACTTACATTTTCATAAATTGACGGCTTACGCGGAGGATTTCATTCATTCTTGTGTATGATGGAATGATTCTCATTTCATCATAAGGGGGAGTATGTAATAATGAATGAAATATCCAATTCCAAACATTATAAAGGGGAATTTGATGTAAAGATCAAGGGGGAGTAACTTTAATGATGGCAAAAGACTTAAAAGGAGTACGACTGAAGATGACTACAAAAGATCATTCCTATGCTAAAATGGCTGAGAGATGTTGAATGTGAAGATCCATTGTACAATAGTCTGATGAAGACTACCTTTGAAGAGAAAATTTTTTGAAGATCATTTCTGAAGATTGTTATTGTTTTTGATCTACATTGTCAAAAGAGAAGATCATCGTGGTTCTATATTCCAGGGGGAGAATATTAGATCTTTCTCAACAGATAATTGTCTGAAGATTTCAAGTGATGATTGTTTGATGTTTCTGAAGAAGTCATAAAGAGCGTATAGAGACAAAGTTCAAACGCGATTCAACGCGTGCAAATTCTTTCAAGTCTGAATACAAAGGAGGAGAATGTTAGGACTGAATTTCAGTGTATAATTTTATTCGTCTTGAAAGATAAAATTGTCTATAATTGTTGTGAAGTCATCGTGTTTGACTTTTCTTAGATAGTTTGACTTTGACCATTTATATTGTTTGACCCTATAAATAGGGTGCGTTCTTGTAATTGTTAGTATGAGCTTAATTGAAAATTCAATATACGTAATAGAGAGTTTGACTAAACTTTGGTTGTTGACTTTTTCTCTCTACTTCTCCTACTTGTTATTGAATGAAAGTCATGTCTGCCATTGATGATATGAAGGTTTATCGAAGATTGATCATAACAAGGACTCACAACCTTCTTCTCTTCCTTCTTTCTTTCATTGTAATCTGATAAACGTATAGCCCAAGAAATGTTCTTGTTATTCTCTAAAATCAGTTTATCATATTTCTCTTTGAGTTCCCTGTATTATTTATCATAAAATGTTGCCGTTTAAAAATTTAAAGATTGATCAAAAATAGAATTTATGCAGTAATGAAATTGAACAAAGAAATCACTCTTCAAAATTATCTCACAAAAATATCACTCCGATAAAATCAGTTGAGACAGAAATTCTCAGAAAAATTCAAAAACTGTTCAGATTTGAAAAAAATAGTAAAAAACAATCAAAAACTGTTAAAAATAGTAAAAAATAGTTAAAAATGCTCAAAATTCAAAACAATTAAAACAACTCAAATCTCAGTAACTTGGTGAAATTTTGATAGAAAATGTAAAATCCAGATAAAAATGGTCAAGAAAAAATGATCGAAACAATGTGAAATTCGGACAAAATATAGCTCAAAACAACTAAGTCTTAACAAGGAAGTGAAATTTAGACAGGCTGTGTTGTATATGATAACCAATGAAAGCAATAATGAAAGCAATCCGGATGAAGTTGTTCACTAGAACTCGGACAAAGCCTTGGCCGAGGATGGCTTGTAATCCAGGTGAGGCTGCAAGATGCTATGTCTTTTGGCCGAAGAAGACTCAAGTCCGGACAAGGAATTGCACGATGTAGCCAAGTCCACACAAAGCTATGTACGAGGAAACTATGCCTTTGGCCGAGAACACAAGCTCGAACACCTTGTTGTCCAAGGAAGGATGCGAGGAAGTCAAGTCCTTGGCCGAGGAAACTAAATCCGCACAAAGTTGTGTCCGGGTTACCTTGAATACGGACAAAGAGTTGAGCGAGTAAGGCCAAAATCCGGTTAAGTGAATGAGGTTGCCAAGTCCCCAGATGTGCCTTTGAGCGATGAACCTTGATCTCGGCTATGCCTTTGACCGAGGATAACTTAAAACGACTAAGCCTGTGAGCGAGGAAGTTCCTAATCCGGGTAATTTGATGACCAAGGAAAGCTGTGAGTGACTAAGTCTAAAACTTGGTATCCGGCTAAGACTCCAATCTGGCCAAGTCTCAAGAAAGACATAGCAAAGTATGTTGAACGATGCTTAACCTATCTGCAAGTTAATATTGAGCATCAAAGACCCTATGGAAACCTGCAATCATTAGAAATACCAGTGTGGAAGTGGGATCACATTACGATGGACTTTCTCAAGAAATTACCCCGAACTCCGAAAGGTTATGATGCAATTTGGGTAATAGTGGATCGTCTATCAAAGTCTGCACATTTCCTACCGATGAAATAAACTTATTCTTCGGAAAGATTGGCTTAAATCTACATCAAGGAAATTATGGCCAGACACGGCGTTCCATTGTCCATTATCTCGGACAGAGATAGTCGTTTCACTTTGAAATTCTGGGGAAGTTTGCAAAGAGCCATGGGACCACAAATTCGGTTGAGTACAACTTATCATCTGCCAACAGATGGGCAGAGTGAAAGGACCATCCAAACTCTCGAAGACATGTTGAGAACATATGTAATCGACTTCAAAGGATCATGGGAGGAACATTTACCGTTGATAGAATTTTCCTACAATAACAGTTATCACTCCAGCATCCAAGCGGCACCGTATGAAGTTTTGTATGGACAAAAATGCCAAACGCCATTGTGTTGGAATGAGGTAGGTGAAAAGCAGTTAACAGGTCCCGAGATTATGCAAGTGATATCAGAAAAGATTGAACAGATTTGGGCAAGAATCAAGACGGTCCAAGACCGACGGAAAAGTTATGCCGATAAGCATTGAAAGCCGATATGTTGCAAGTATCTCCGTGGAAGGGTGTTATGAGATTTGGAAAGAAATGAAAGCTTAGTTCAAGGTATATTGGACCGTTCAAAATCTACAAAAGGGTTGGGTCGGTAGCTTATCAATTGGAACTACCAGAAGAACTCAGTCAGATTCACAGGACTTTTTCATGTATCAAATCTGTGCAAGTGTTTGGCAGATCCAAACTTAGCAATACCGCTTCCCGAGATCAAACTAGACACTAAGTTGAATTTTGTTGAAACACCGGTAACCTTGACCGACAGAAAATTTAGAGTGTTGAGAAACAAAGAAATCAGTCTGGTAAAGGTTCAGTGGCGTTACCACAAGGGTTCAGAGGCTTAGCAGGAATTAGAATCTGATATGAGAACCTGTTACCCTTGGCTATTTGAATGAATGAATTCTGGGATGGAATTCTTTTGAGGGGGAGATAATGTTATAACCGGGTTTTAGACAACCTGGGTTAAGGTAACCTATACGTGATTATTATTTGAAAATATGTAATGACATACATGGTAATTAAATTAAATGCATGAGTGATATGCATATATGTTGGATCTGAATTCAACTTTGGTATTGATCTAATACTCTAAATAAGCTCTAAAACAATTGAAGTGCAGCGGAAATATTAATAAGAGCCAAACAGAGTGAGTAAGTGATTAAAAATTCTAAACACACCAAGAACACACAGTCTCAACGAAGAAGATGAATGCAAGAAAATTGCTCCAAAGGTTTTTCAATCAATTCAATTGAAAATTTTGACAATTACAATACTGGAAGCACACAGTTTACATAGTCCCTATCCGCTATTTATTCTAGTTCCTAATGACGTTAGAGACTAGATCTTGACACGTGTCTTCATCTGGGTCGTCCAAAGAAAGTCGATTAAGCCCTAGTCACGTTAGAAGCACATGCAGCTAACTACCTTCGAAAACTGTTAGAACGGAAACTTCACAGAAGACAAAAACCGCAGACCCTCTGTGAGCCATCTCAAAGGCTCTGCTGTAAATGACTTGCGTGTTATTTTGATCAGAGAACTATTTTCCAGAACCTCTGTGAGACGCATCAGAGGTTCTGCCACTCTTCACTTGTTCGATCATATGGCTTCTGTCGCTAATCCTCTGTTGTCTTCTGTGGAGTTAACCTTCTGTCAAGACTTGCAATATACTTTTTCTATACTTTTACAAGATAGGAATAATGGAGCTAACAATCTCCCCCTAAGTATTGAAAAAGTAATTGTGGACAGTTGGGTGCAAGATTTGACTTAACGAAAAATACAATAGGAGATTAATCTCATCCTCTGCAAAAATTTACATTACTGAAAGAAGTAAAAGTTGTGCAGGCCTACACTATTACAAAAGTTTACTCAACAGCAGAGTTTGGATAATCGTCTACAGCAAATTGCAAATCAGTCTTGACAGTCTTGTAGACCTTGAAGATCCATTCCCTGAATGAGACTTGTATTTTGATGGTTTCCAGAAGGTCTGTTATTTCATCCGCCCTTATTCGCCCTTTCTGCACCTCTGCCACCACCGATTTGAACACCTATTTGAGGGACTCTATTGAATACTCATGCGCCTCTTTTGGATCGAAGAATCTTAGTATCTCATCCTTGTCCAAGAAAACAAACCCAAAGATGGGATTGTGGATAATAGTGTTGGGATGGAGCCTATGCAGCCAAATGGGTCTGTTCTTTGGAGGAGTAATCTTCAGCTCTGGCTGGGCCAACCTCATAGCAATATCGAAGTCTTTCTGGCTGTAGAATTTGACTTGGGCACGCATCACCTCTATCAGCCTTCTGAGAGAAATCAAGTAGCTTGACCTCCTCTCCATGTACTTGTTTAGGATCTTGTGCAAGAAGATTAGATCAAATACGCACATATTGTGGAGGTCAGCATCTGTAAAGTGTAGAGGTTGCCATCATCCCTCTTCACCGTATATTGAGTGTACAGCACGGTCTTTTTCAGCATGGTACGCGGAGAGATGGTTTCTAGTGAGCAAATAACGTGCTCTGAGAAGACCTGCACTGGTGTCTTGGTAAGTTTAGAAAAGTGAAACTTTGCTTCGACAGAGGGCATGCCAGTTAGCTCTGGATTGTATGGGGGCTCTATGTTCGTGGAAGAGTAACGCCACCGCAGAATCTCTTCGACAGTAGTTACGGGCTCTATACGCATCCTCTGTGTAGGAATCTTGTTCATCGAATCAATAATTTCAGAGACCCTCCCCACTATGACAGACTTTGGCGTTCTGGTGTCTTCTTCAAGTATTGGCCTCTGGGTAGACCCCTCTGGTAGGATTGGCTTGATTGTTCCTAACAGAGCGTCGAACGTACCCGTAGACGTCTCTTCAGGTATCTTGGCTAGTTTGGAAGAGCCTTCTTCGACTTTAGGGATGGGAGCTCTGCCTTGCTTCATCCGAGCCTCTGCCAGAGAAGCCTTGAGGGCTTGAACCAGATCAGGGTCGTCATATTCATCTTCATTAATCTCCTCCAGTGTCTCAGAGCTAGACCGTTTCTTTGACGACGCCTCTACCACTTTACCCTTGTCTTTCCCCAAAGGCTCTAGAGATTTTTCTTTGGAGAATAGGGCTGTAGCAGAATCCACTATTTTCAGTGGTTTGGCAGAGGTTGATTTCTTTGGCTCTGTCTTCTTCTCCCCCTCATAACGATCAGGGTCATTGCCTCCTTGATCATCATGGATTTGAGTAGCCTCTGCCTTGCACGAGGTGAGGGGAGCCTTCTTCAAGCGCCTGAGTACTCTGGAGGCCGCCTTCTCCATCTTCTCTATTACCATTTTAGCATTTAGAGTGGCGGTGTTGATATCATTCTCTGTGGCCCATTTCATGGTAGAGACGCAACGATAGATTTTGTTTCAGAATGAGTGACCTTCTGTGACGAGTTGCTTCGTGCAGTCTCTGATGGATTCGTTAGTAGCTCGGGCCTCTTTGAGAAGATGGTCATGGTGTTTCCGTACGGTCTCTCCGAGGGGCTCAACCATTGCGTCTAGCTCTCTGCGAGTGGCTAGATGGTTAATGTTAGCCCTGGAGGATAAGGAGTCGACGCCGAAAGTGATCGCAGAGGAGAACATCTCTTTGATTTCATCCTTGAAGGCGGAGTAGTTCATGTAGCCGGCGGAAATCATGTCTGTAGCGTATTGGGCGACGACCTCTGTCAGTTCTGTCTTGAGTGTGTTGATGGAAGAAGGATTGAGAGACAGCACGCTGAAGGCTTCTGTGAGATCAGCCTTCTTGAGGACAGAGCTTTGAAGGGCTGATAAGGCCGCCTTGAGTTCAAAAGTTGTAGAAGTCAACTCCTTCATAGCCTCTGTGAGAGGTGTAAGAGCCTCTGTTGTCGGAGAGAAAGAGAACAAGCTTTTCAACTCATCCAACCTATTGAGTACCTTTGTGGTGAAGGTTTGAAACTCCTCCTTCGTCACATAGGCACTCGAGGAACCTAGATCACCAACACATGGTGACCTAGTAGCCTTGGAGTGTAAGGCGCCCTCAGTGACCGATTTGGTGTTGTCATCTTGGGGACTTCCACCAGATCCTCGGACATCCCCAATTGGAGAGCCTACCGGTGTTCTGTCGATTTCGTGCCTAATAGGTTCAGAGTCTAACTTGGCAGAGGGATCGAGTGGAGACTTTGGGCGTTCTAGACCCGCAGCCTTGGTGATCCTCTCGCATGCCTCTAAAGCATGACTAGGTGGTTCACTCACGTGTGGAGGGGCAACAGATGCCTCTCTTGGTAGTGTCGAGTCCTTGGGCGAACGGACTCTTATGATAAAACTACCATCCTTTTGAGAGGATGATGGACTAGAATAGGGTTCCCGGTTTGTGCATTCGATAGAGGACGAAAGAATGTCCTCTGCGAGGTTGGTTGGTTCAGGRTTCAGCGTGTGCACGCTTTCTTCAATAGGGGTTCCCTCTAGAACAGGGTCCCTAGCCATGTGGGTTGCACTGGGAGAGGGGCTTGGATGTGTGCCTTCGGCATCTTTTTCACCCTCTTCTAACTCCACTTCTTCCTCTTCGTTGTCTAGTACAACTTCTGTCCCCAAATCTGCCACCTCTGTGGGCGCTGTAAAACTCTGATGGAGATCGAAGATTATATCTTGGTTTTGCTCAGTGAGGGACTCTTCTCGAACAGCCTTGCGCAACCTTCTGTACTTAGGTACAGCCTCTGCCGGGCCTTCTTGAATCTCGGCCTCTGTGACCTCAACCTCTGTGGGTTGGGCCTTCTTTGATTTCTTCTTTTTGGGTTTTGGCAGAGGACTGTTTGGACCCTCTTCTGCTACGGGTCTCTTTTCCCCTTTCTTTTTCTCAGAAGGATCGACATCCTTGTGAGTCTTCTTAGACTTCTTTGGCCTTCGTGGGGGACTACTAACTACTCTCGGTCTTTCCTCACTCAGCTCCCTTGCCTCTGCAGGCACCTCCAATCTTCCCTCAACTTTCATTTTGTGCACTCTCTCACCTACGGGGATACCTATTCATGGAGAGGTTTCAGGGACCGGCTCTGGCCTCCTGTATCCACGTCTATAAGCCTTCCTATCTCCCTTGCTAAGGTACTTGAGTATAGCTTTTGATAATGGCCTCGGGCTTCTATAGCCTAGGTCATGCTCTCTTGGGTGAAACTCCTTCAATGGGTATAAACGAGCATTCGGCTCTGCAGAGGGCAGCTTCTCTGCAATCATGTCTCCAAAGACCAAGCCGAAGAACCTCTGTAAGATCAAGTTTGGGTAATTGAGGTCTTCTTTGGCTTTCTTCTGTGCTTTTACCTTTGATTTCTCACCCCGTTAAGTAGCACATTTTTTCTTGATTAGACCCACCATATCATCAAAGATGAGTTGCGCGTAATCCAGGGGCAAGTTGAAGTATATTCCATAGACTATGGAGAGCATGGCGTGAGATGCTTGATCGTGGCTGCCGACCTTCCCCGTTAAACAACAATTGATGATTGAAAACAGAGTATTCCATATAGGAGGAAGGCCCTTCCTCTTGAATTCAGTCCGTTTGATGATTTTCGTCTTTGCCGTATATGAGTGGAATTCGAGGAATTCGATCAATTATGTATCTGTTGGAGTTGGTGCGAAGGCATCGAAATTAAGAACGTCCAGTGTAGGTAGGTGCAGTCAATACGTAGGGTTTCGACGTTCATCTCCATTGGTACGAGGGATTTGATTGTAGGGTGTGAAGCATAGCCCACTATGCTTAATCCAATACCTTTCAGGGTGCAGATGTATGAACTGAGTAGAAATTGGGTGAGATAGGTTTCAGGGGTAGGTTTTGTTGCGGTGAGTGCGTAATAGATGGGGTGATTGCGAAGGATCTCCAGTAGTGGATAAGTGTGTTCCGGGAAGCCATTTGGGGATGGAGCGAAGTAGTAGTTGTTAGGTTTCTTTACCAGCATCACTTTCTCATATCAATTCTGTAAAAATGATATGGCATGAGAGGTCAGTGCCTGATATTGGTTCACTTCATTATTGCTTGGGTTGTTTTTGATTGAGCAGAGACGGATGCTGAGCAGAGACAGTTGCCGAAAAGCTTGAGATTTTGCTGGAGGAGTATTTAGGGAAGTGAAGGGGTATATGATGGGGGGAAAAGTATTTATAGTGACGAATTTTGAATGTGAACCATTTATTTGGCGATATACGTGATGAGTGGCTTATGGGAAAGACGAATCAAAATATGTCA
>NW_020204436.1:0-1614 GCF_001531365.2 Cynara cardunculus var. scolymus
CACACGCGGAAATGACGTCTGGCTAGCACTATATATACACCTGGATATTACAATTCGTCAATCATAACCAAGATTTGTAAATCAATCCACAACAAAACTATATTTAGAAAGAGGTTAAACATTGTAACTAGGAGAGATTAATGGTAGATAAACAGCAGTATTGGAAATGACGGGACGAGAGACATAAAAGGCAAAGGGGGCAACTATGATTYTGGCAAACAAAAAGCATGTGTCAACTATAATGGCTGAGCGTGTCGCAAAATTTGTTCCWTCAACGGCCAAGAATATAAAGAACAAGATAGAACTTGGAGATCATGGCATCTACTTGATTTGTTTACCTATGATTTGTTTCGTGAAAAGTGAAAATGATGATATTGTAAACAACAAGTTGTAGTTTTTTTCGTTATTATTCTAATTTTTATTTTATTAATATTTAAGAGAGAAGATTTATGACAAAAATCTCAATAACAAGTTCTCTGTAAATTATTATGTATCCTCATTGTCGGTTGTCGTGTGTCCACACAAGAAGAAGATGTTGATTGCTGATTTTGCAATGAAAAATAGCACCACATCCCGACATATATAAACACAGGTCTATTCGAGATCTGTTAAGAATATTGATATGTAGTTTGAGGAACTCTATTAGGTTCGTACAAATACACATAAAATAAAATTTCCATTTCTTTTTAAGCTAAAAGTACAGCCTAAACGGCATATATAAACACACGTAATTGACTTCATTATGAATGGAAGAAAGAAAATCACTCAAGAGTAAGGACAAAAAATGCATGTTTTTGATTTTTTTTCTTAGATCTTTTTGTTTTTAAATATTCATGTTTAACGTGTTTAGAACCTGTAGGTGTATTTAGTTTCCTAAAGTGGGTGAAAATATGCCTTCAAGTAATGAATTTTTAGCTTTTCTTTAACGTATAAATAAATGATTCATATATGACATGTTCGTAACACTGGAAAATTATGAATTTATATAAAGATTAATATATGAACTCATGTTTACTTTCCATGTTTCTTCTATACTAAACGAATAATTCAACTTTGAATCATTTATTTTTATATCCTCAATAGTTTATGTTTCTTATTTAAACTTCGTATACTATACACTAGAATGAAATTACGTTAACCAATTTTTTTTTATGTTGAACTCAATCACATGTCATTGTACGATCACTCAATTAAAAYTTTTACAAAAAGCTAAAGCCAACTAACATATTAATTTTCCATCCCATCGTCAACGGCGGATCCATGATTTTTATGCCTCGCGGGTTTTTTACTTGGCAGATTCACCTTTACGATKGATCAAAAGTCTACAAACTCGTCGAATTTTTTTAACCGAATTAATCGTTTTCAAGAAGCTTTTTAAGTTTTTTGATTGATTTTATGGACTTTTCAATTGTTTGGTTGATTACAAGGTTGTTTTTCGGGTTTTATGGTCGTTGTTTCCAACATTTTCAAATATCGATCCCATGTATAGAAATCTAATAAAAAAATAGTTGTAGTTATGAATAGTAATGTTAAAGCATTGAAACCTAATCAAAACTTGGGTACATTTCCCCTACACTCCTCATGACTCATCCACAAACATAACCAACGTCTCCA
>NW_020204436.1:3084-4554 GCF_001531365.2 Cynara cardunculus var. scolymus
TGCAGGTTGCAAACTTATCATTGGACCAAGCTAATAACATATACAAAATATGATCAATTTCTAAGCCTTTGCAAATTGAAAAATGAAATTTGTTGCACAAATTTTGTCTTACACAAGKCTTCATAAATATTTAGAAACATCTACAAAAGTTCAAATAAATGAATAAAAAATTATGATACGATACAAAATACAATAAAGTTTGTATCTAAAACAAGTGTAAGAATAAAAGTTCAATGTACAAAATATTTGAACTAACAAATCAAGACAAAAAATTGGCTGTAGACAAATTCCAGACAAACATTTATCATGTTTTCATGTGCTCAAAGTGAATCAATATATTCTCGCACCATTTTCMCAAGTTTATAAAAGAAAAAACACTAACTTCTTCGTATAAAATAGTTTCCATCTAAAAGTTTGAAATGAATGAAAATTCTATTATCATTTAGTTTGTAAACACAAATCATTAAAAAGGTAAATCTAGGAAGACATTCTTATGTACATAAAAAAATCTGAAAAGATTAATGGTCTCTTCACGAAAAGCCTCAACTGCATTGTGCAAACTAAAGTCCATCGGAATTCGATGTCGGTGGGTCTTGTTATTCTAGGAAAATGGAACTTTATTCAAATCCAGTTACTATTATCCTTGCTTTCAATAGAATCGGAGGCACCGAAGGTTCGAGATCCGTTAAGAATATTGAAATATAGTTTGAGGAACTCTATTAGGTTCGTACAAATGCACATCAAATAAAATTTCCTTGTCTAATTATGCTAATAGTACAGCCTAAACAACATATATAAACACGGGTAATTGACTTTATTATGAATGAAAGAAAGAAAATGATTTAAGAGCAAGGACATAAATGTGCTAAGAACATACATAGGGATATTGAAAGACGCCACATCTACAACATGATAATACCAGGTACTAACTTGTTTACAATATCATATATTTCAGTTTTCATCAAGCTAGATTTATCTTGTTCTTGTTCTTGATACTTTTGGTAGTCGATGCAACAATTTTTGTTGCACGCTCGGCCATCATAGTCGACACATGCTTTCGGTTTGCTGGAATCACAGTTGCCTCCTTTGCTTTCGATGTATGTCCTCCTGTCATATTTCCCGAATACAGCTGGTTATCCGCCATCGATCTCTCTTGGTTTACAAAACAAAAAACTGTTGTTTCTAAATATCGTTTTGCTTGGCAATGAATTAAATCTTTGTTGTGGCAAAAGAATAGGAAATTAGATATGTATATATAATAGTGCCAGGGTTCCTAACCTCATTTGTGTGTGTGTGGAAGCATTAAAATATTTGGGAAGTTAGTTTTAATCTTCCTAGTTATTTGTTAAGAGTGTACATTAGGTGTGGCTGAGGTGTGGGTTATTGTGAGATACATGGAAACACTAAGCAACGATTGAAGTGGACATGTTTTTGTTATGTATGTCGATGCAATGGTGTTGAGAAGTGTTG
>NW_020204436.1:7560-9161 GCF_001531365.2 Cynara cardunculus var. scolymus
CGGATTACTAATCCGGACAACACTATTCATAATCGTTTAATACATAAACCGACAAACTCTTTAAACCGGTTAAGTCATGTCCGGTTTACCTTTAAATCGCTTAACTCTTGATCGATTTAAGGCTAAACCGGTTGATACACCAAACGGTTTATATTTAAATCGGATAGCCTTTAAGCGATTTACATACATATGTACATACTTGGAATTTGACTAACTCTAAATCACATAATACTATGAGCGGTTTAGAGAATGTACGGTTATATCTTACCCGATTTAAACCAAATCAGATAATTCTTTCAAAACTCAATTTAATATGCAATACAAGGTATTTCGAAAGCATAAATTACTCACCTTGAATTTCTTTTTGAAAACCAATTGAATCTACTTCTTGCTTCCAAAATGATCCGGTCACTTCCCTTTTTCTGTTAAATCGCACACTAAAGGTTTCGAAAAATAGCCAGAAAAAGAATAGAGGCTTAACCCCCACCCCTTTATATACTTCTCTAATTAGAAAGAGGCGGTTTAAAGCAGTCTTGAAATGCATGCATTCACACTACCATAACCCATGCATACACTTATTCATGCATGCATATATCACACATACATACCTTCACACTATATATGCATACCCACATATATGCATGTATTCATATTATACATATATATATATATGTTATATTTCCTATGTATAAAAATACATAGTTCACATAATTAACATAACAATTCATCACGTTTTCACATAATCATATAATATATAATCACATATYATTTACCTTGGGTGATAGCCAAGATCTAGTTATCACAGCAGAAAATAATATGAAAATAGTTGTAGGTATGAATAGTAATTTTAAAGCATTGAAACCTAATCAAAACTTGGGCACATTTCCCCTACACTCCTCAATACCGATCCACATACATAACCAACGTCTCCACTTCAACCATTTCTTAGTGTTAACAAATATCACTCAGTAACACACACCAAGGGACACCAATACTCCTAACAAATAACAGGAAGATTTAGACTAACTTTCCAAATATTTCCATGCTTGCACATACACGGAAATGATGTTTGGCTATCCGCCTARCACACTTTATACACCTGGATATTACAATTCGTGAATTATAGCCAAGATTTTAAAATTAATCCACATCAAAACTACATTTACGAAGAGGAAAAACAATGTAACAATTATCAATCCACATCAAATGGAACTTTATTCAAATCCAGTTACTATTATCGTTGCTTTCTTGAGAATTGGAGGCACCGGAGGTTCGAGATCCGTTAAGAATATTGATATGTAGTTTGAGGAACTCCATTCGGTTCGTACAAATGCACATCAAATAAAATATCCATGTCTTATTAAGCTAATAGTACAGCCTAAATGACATATATAAACACAGTTAATTGACTTCATTACGAATGAAAGGAAGAAAATGATTTAAGACTAAGAACAGAATGTGCTAAGAACATACATAGGGATATTGAAAGACGCCACATCTACAACATGATAATACCAGGTACTAACTTGGTTACAATATCATCAATTTCAGTTTTCATCAAGCTGGATTTATCTTGTTCTTGTTCTTGATACTTTTGGCAG
>NW_020204436.1:10302-11525 GCF_001531365.2 Cynara cardunculus var. scolymus
TTGGTTAATGTAATTTCATTCTACTGTATCATTTAYAAAGTTTAAATAAGAAACATATACTATTGAAAACGTAAAAATAAATGATTCAAAACTGAATTATTCGTTTAGTATAGAAGAAACATGGAAAGTAAAGGTGAGTTCATATATTAATCTATATATAAATTCATAATTTTTCAGGTTTATGAACATGTAATATATGAATCATTTATTTTTACGTTAAAGCAAAGCTAAAAATTCATTATTTGAAGGCATTCTTTCACCCACTTTAGGAAACTAAATACAAAAAGATCTAAGAAGAAAAATCAAAAACATGCAAATTGAGCTATTGAACATGGTTCTGCAAAAGTATACACACACATATAAATATACAAAACAACGTAGAAAATAATATGAAAATAGTTGTAGGTATGAATAGGAATGTTAAAGCATTGAAACCTAATCAAAACTTGGGTACATTTCCCCTACAGTCCTCAAGACTCATCCACATACATAACCACGTCTCCGCTTCAACCATTTCTTAGTGTTAACAAATATCTCTCAGTAACACACGTCTAGAGACACCCATACTCCTTGCAAATAACCAGGAAGATTAAGACCAACTTCCCAAATATTTTCATTCTCACACACAAACAGAATTGATGTTTGGGTATCCGCCTAGCGCTATATATACACCTGGATATTACAATTCGTCAATCATAGCTAAGATTTTTTAATCAATCTACAGCAAAACTATATATAGAAAGAGGAAAAACATTGTAACAAGGAGAGATTGATGGCGGATAACTAGCAGCACTGCGGATACCCCTGCATTGGATAGCTTGTAACAATAACTTGCATAAACTGTTTCTTACTCCTAAATGCCAAACTAGCTTTCTGGGTCTAAACGAAAAGTAAATATCAATCTGTTGTGATTCCAATCGCGTTGGAATCAACTCATTTAGATCAATGACCAATTTAATAGGAATTTTACAAAAACAGTATGCAAATCCCGTTTTTCTCARTACCAGATTTGGAAAAACACTGTTTAGAGCCGTTGATAGCCACAATTTGACCTTGGTGTAACTACAAAGTTGTAACACACACTTATATCTTTCCATCCATATAAAATACACCTCAAACGAAGCATCCAGTGATTTTCTACGAATTTTCTTAACCAACAACACTTTCTGCCATGTTCCAAACTACATTATAACTTGATTAGCTATGGATTCTTAGCTTAATTT
>NW_020204437.1:0-2850 GCF_001531365.2 Cynara cardunculus var. scolymus
ATGCCATTTGCTCTTTGAAATAGACCAGAAATATATATTTTAAAATCAAAGTCCTTTGCATATAAAGCTGCCATTTGGACAGAATATAAATTCTGTTTCTGGAATTTTTGGTCTCACAAATTTCTGTCAAAAGGAACCTTCCAAAAGTCATTTTGTGTCCAAATTTTTATATCATCAATAATAATGAGTTAAACAGGTTTTTCCCAAATAAAAAGAATTTTGGATGGTTTTAAGGCACTCATCATTACCCTACCACTCTGAGTGACACAGCCCCCAAGACAGATTGCACACTCTTTGAGTAACGGCCATTTGGGGGGGCCTAAACTCATCATTTTTCAGAGATTTTAACTTTATTTTAAAGCTAACACATAAGGCTAACTTCCAGAAAAAGAATCAACCATTTTCATTGAGTTTTGAAGGAGATAAGACCGTTTTAAAATGCATGCAAGATTCTGTCAACAATGCTCTTTTTGCATGATAATCTTGTATCAAGAACTTGAAGGCTCAAAACGTAATATTTTTAAGTGACACCAGTTGCATTAGAAAGATAAATCATTAAAATAAGTTTTAGAAGAAAAATAAACCATTTTGGAGGAATATCCAGAGAGATATGGTCGTCCAAAGTAGGTTTTACCTACTGTCAAGTGTGCTGTTGCACACTTATTTTGTTTTAAACACTTGAAGGTTCAAAACTTACTCTTTTTATAGTCAAAAACCCACAAGCAAGCACTTTTACCAACTTTTCTTGAGTTCCAATGTTTGTAGCTCATAGATTACCATCATTTTGAAGACATTTTCATGTCATTGATGTATAATCTCCCATCTTAGATTCTTTAGAAAGTTTGTTTATAAAGAGAGAAAGAAGAAAACTGTAGAAGATAAGAAATCAAGATGAAAAATAGGGATTATGAAACTAGTCTCTTACCTTTTGCTTGCAACTGCTTTAAGTTTGAACGCTCTTCAAGATGATGGAATTTGAGAGGTTTTGGAGAGTGGTTCCAGTTGGAGTGATAGAGGAAATGAAGATTTCAAAAGAAAATGGGGTTTTTATATGAGTTTTAAATGTAAATAAAATGGCCGGCCTCTTAAGGCCCAAGTCCGTAAAAAATTTATTTTTCTTTTAAACAAAATAAAGCCCATTTAAATTATAACTAAAATACAATTTGTCAAATATGGATAAAGAATATCATTATTAAATCAAAGTTCCACATTTTTGGTAAAATTATTTAGACATTCAAATGAGACTTTTATATWTTAATTTGGACTTTATAATATCAACTTTATTATATTTGGAKCATTTTTAACATATTTGGCATTACATAAGTTAACTTTATCAGTTACTCGTCGAAACAAGGTTTTCTGAACTATATTTTGGGACCTAAGCCAGATGAGTTCTAATCAACATGACTAGATCCTAATAAAATATAATTCTAAATTTAGAAACCCTATAAAGGTGCTAACCTGACGCTCCAAAAATGACGGATGTCACAGTCTCCCCATGCCAGAAGAATTTTGTCCCGAAATTTTATTCGTCAGCCCTAAACTTTGGACTCGTTTGAGAACAAGTGAGGATACTTGCTTTTCATAAAATCCTCTCTTTCCCACGTGTACTCCGATCCATGCCTCGAAGTCCAATGAACTTTTACAATTGGGATTTTGCTACGCCTCAACTGCTTGACTTCTCTATCCAAAATTTCTTTTGGTTTTTCAACGAAGCGCAGATGATCATTAATTTGTACATCTTCCAATGGCATTACCAGTGTTTCATCGGTTAAGCACTTTTTGAGATTTGATACATTAAATGTATCATGAATAGCGCTCAGCTCTTGCGGCAGTTTTAACTTATATGCCACTAGTCCAATTCTCTCAGATACTTCAAATGGACCAATATATCGGGGACCCAATTTACCTCTTTTCCCAAAATGCATTAATTCTTTCCATGGTGAGACTTTTAAGAGTACTTTATTTCCTTCTTGAAACTCTAATGGTTTCCTTCGGTAGTCAACATAACTTTTTTGGCGATCTCTTGCAGCCTTAAGTCGATCCTTAATAGTTACAATCTTGTCAGTAGTCTCCTGGATAACATCAGGCCTAGTTAATTGTCGATCGCCAATTTCTAGCCAACTTAGTGGAGATCTGCACTTACGTCCGTATAATGCTTCATAAGGTGCACACTGAATACTGCTATGATAGCTTTTGTTTTATGCAAATTTGACTAACGAAAGGTGCATATCCCAGCTTCCACCAAAATCTATGGCGCATGCACGTAATATGTCTTCCAGAGTCTGGATTGTTCTTTCCGTTTGCCCATCTGTTTGAGGGTGGTATGAAGTACTTAGATCTAGACATGTACCCAACCCTCCTTGAACTGATTGCCAAAATCTTGACGTAAATCGACTGTCCCTATCCGAGATAATGGAGATAGGTACTCCATGCCGAGTAATGATTTCATTTATATAAATCTAAGCCAGTTTCTCCATCTTATAATCTTCTCGGATCGGTAGAAAATGAGCAGATTTCGTCAGTCGATCTATAATCAACCAGATTGTGTCATGCCCTTTCCCAGTTCTGGGCAACTTTGTGAGGAAATCCATTGATATTTGTTCCCACTTCCATTGGGGAATCTCAGGTTGTTGAAGTAGACCAGATGGCTTTTGATGTTCAGCCTTAACCATTGCACAAGTTAAACACTTGCTTACATACAGTGCAATGTCTTTCTTCATTCCAGGCCACCAATAATGTTCCCTTAAATCCTTATACATCTTATCTGCTCCCGGGTGGACTGAATATTTTGATCGATGGGCTTCATCCAACATTATGGATTTAAGATTGCCAATCTTAGGTATCCAA
>NW_020204437.1:3245-5674 GCF_001531365.2 Cynara cardunculus var. scolymus
GTAGTGTCTCCAAATCTTAAGTGCAAATACTACGGCTCCCAATTCTACATCATGCGTAGTGTAGTTCTTCTCGTGCACTTTGAGTTGTCTTGAGGCATATGCAATGACCTTATMTTTTTGCATTAGTACGCATCCTAAGCTTTGATGTGATGCGTCACAATATACCACAAAGTTTTCCGAACCTTCTGGCAAAGATAAAATAGATGCATAACATAACTTATTCTTAAGAGTCTTGAATGCCTCTTCTTGTTTTTCTCCCCAAACAAAATTCTTGTCTTTTTGAGTTAAGGCTGAGAGCGGTTGCACAATTTTTGAAAAATTCGCAATAAATCGCCGATAGTATCCTGCCAAACCAAGAAATTGACGAATTTCTCTCGGGGTTCTTGGGGCTTCCCATCTCTTAATGGCCTCAATCTTTGCAGGATCTACCTGAATCCCTTTTTCATTAACCACGTGACCAAGAAATTGTATTTCACGAATCCGAAATTCGCATTTGGAGAATTTTGCGTACAATTTCTGGTTCCTAAGTAGTTCTAATATCATCCTCAAGTGTTGCTCATGATCCTTCTTACTTYGTGAATAAATTAGTATGTCGTCTATGAAAACAATTACAAATTTATCCAGGTATGGTCTGCAAACTATATTCATCAGATCCAAAAAGACCGCCGGTGAATTGGTTAGCCCGAATGGCATAACCAAAAATTCGTAATGACCGTACCGGGTCCTATATGCCGTTTTGGGGGTGTCCTCTTCTCGAATTCTCACTTGATGATATCCGGATCTGTCACACCCCGTTAAAACGAAAACACGAGATGTAACAGGTAAGCGAGTCACAGTAGCAGATAATAAATAACACCATTCAAGTTTTACAAAAGTTTAGAATTTAACATCCATAACCAAGTTGGAACATAATATTTCTTTACAAAAACTTCAATGTGGACTTAATCGGTGTCGTCACATATATGCTCCAAAACTTCATTTCTTACTTAAATCCTGAAAAGCATGAAACATAAAACAAGGTCAACTACCAAGAGTTGGTGAGTTCACGGGTTTTCATATGCATAAAACATTACAATGCATAAATCATTTCTTGCAAACCTATACATAACTTTTGCACATAATAAATGTAAATCTACAACGATGTTTTAAAACTTGAGATGCTACTGAGCGTTTCCTGACCAATGTGCCCCATTATTTTACGAACGACCATCAATAGCTCGTACACTCACTTAGGTCCCATAGTTTGTAGTAGTACTAATTCAGCGGTGGTCCAAATTCCACATGATTAGACTAATAAAAACATAGGTAATGTGCACCCCTTTCTGGGTGGAACTGTCAACACAATAAAGGCTATCCCAATTACCACGGCCCAGGGACATGACCGAGTTAACAAGTAGCGTTTACGGATGTGGACTTTATTTGGAAACATACTCTCAAGTACATCAATTTAACATTTACATCATAGTGCAAAACCGTCAATATTTCATGACATAAACAAATCTTGACTAAACAGTTCTTTAGTCCAACAGTTTTAAACAAATCTTGACTAAACAGTTCTTTAGTCCAACAGTTTTAAACAAATCTTGACTAAACAGTTCTTTAGTCCAACAGTTTCATAAATAAACAGTATAGTTCGCATAACTTCATGCTTTTCCCCCAGTTCAAATAAACAAAAAACATTAAAAATGGGGCCGTGAATACTCATAAGTTTGTTGATTAATATCCAAGAACTTTACGACGTTCGAAGCGCTAAACGTCCGTGTGTGTCCCACTTTTGATGATCAATCTTCATAACTAAGGCAGAATCTCAGATCTAACATTCAAGAACACAAGATATACTTTGAGAGAGAAGGTCAAACATTCAAAGCTCAGAAAAACTCTCTATTACGTAATGTGTTTTACAAATGAGCTCTTTCACAACAAATTACAAAGACAACACCCTATTTATAGGGTCAAACCTTTAAACATAGTCAAAGTCAAACCTGCCTAAGAAAAGTCAAACACGATGACTTTTACAATTATAGACAATATTCAACTTTCAAGACGAATACAATTTAATACTGATTTTCAGTCCTAACATTCTCCCCCTTTGTATTCAGACTTGAAAGAAATTATGCACTTTGAGTCCTGTTTGAACTTTGAAGCTTTAAGCAATTATGTCATCTTCCAAAAGAAATCTTCAACTTGAAATCTTAAAACAATCAACTGTTGAGATAGATCTTCTAGCATTCTCCCCCTTGAATGTAGAAACACGATGATCTTCTCTTTTACAAAGTAGAACAGTATCAACCAAAACAATGTACAAGATATGATCTTCAAAGAATCTTCAGAATTTATCTTCAGCAAACTGTTGTAAAGATGATTTTCACATTCAACATTCTCAGTCGTTGTAGCATACGAATAATCTTTCTGTAATTATCTCCAGTCGC
>NW_020204437.1:6409-8080 GCF_001531365.2 Cynara cardunculus var. scolymus
AATCGAGAACTAATAGATTATGTGGTATGCCCGGATTTTAGAAGTTTAGAACAGGATTTTCGTATTCTTTTAATCCTGACACAACTCTCGTCAATTCTTTTAGCTCACAACAATTACCCCTCTTTTTTTCATTTTAGTCTCAGCACACAAACCCTTTTTGATTTAAAGCTCACACAGATAAGGTTGTCCTCTTGGATAAGTCTGTCAGTTTTGACATTTCATAGAGGTATTTCTGATAAGCACTCAGTCCCTCCTAAAATTTTGCGTTATGTACATTTGATCACAATTGTTGATCAAAAAAAAATTGGAAGAAAACATTTTAAGAACGGGTTCTAAACTGAGTGTTTAGAAACCACACTCGGTAAAGCACGGGTCTTGAACTAAAATGTTCAGAAGCCTCGTTTGGAATAAATTACAACTCCCCCTGCATTGGTTTATCCTTAAAATGATATTTTGATCAACACAAACTTGACACACCTGCAAAACCAGATTAAGTAGATTTTGGTACCAAAACGAACTTGGGTCCTATTTTGTTGTTAGTAACTGGTTGAGGTATGTTGTAATTACCAAACCATTTATTTCTATAAGGTATTTTCTTTTCAGCAYTATTAACAGGATGATCAGGAATAAAATATGAATCGTACCAGAAATTTTGATCATACCTGTTCTTACCTTTCCAGTTGTTYTGAKAAYTGTTATYTTCATGCCACCTGTTGAACCTTTTCTTATTGACAAAATTATTGGTTCTGCACGTTGAGTACATAATCCTTCTCTTGCTAAGATTGATTAGATCATTAGTGGATTCCACAATGCAAGGAAGATCTAAAGTAAATTAATCTAAGCCGTTCGATCAAAACAGATTACAGACAAGAATACGTGATAAGCACGAGCAGCTAATAAACCAAAGTAAAACAGCTAAAGAAGATCTACACAGAAGACAGGCTGCAGACCCTCTGTGAGACATCACAGAGGCTCTGCTGGATATAACTTGAAAGCACATTGATGTAGAGGATATCTTTCAAAACCTCTGTGAGACATGACAAAGGTTCTGTCACTTGAGACATACGCTTGAGCATCTTCTATTGTTGGTCCTCTGTGGTCTTCTGTGACAGATCAACTTCTGTTAACACTTGCAGTATTACGTTTTCCATACTTTTACATTTAATGGAATGAGAGCTAACAATCTCCCCCTAAGTATGAAAAAGTAAAAAATTAAACTTTAAATGCAAGAACATGAGTTGATTGAAATGAAATTACAAGAGGTGATAAAACATCATCCTCTGAAAGAATTACAATGTAAAGAATTACAAAACTTAAATGACAAAACTGTTAAAGCTTAGGCCGGATCCTGGTACAGAAGGGTATCAAACTACAGAGTCTGGAAAATCGTCTACTGCGAATACAAAATCAGACTTGATCGTTCTGTAGACATTGAAGATCTATTCTCTGAAGTTGATTTGAACTTTGATTGCATCCAAGAATGGAGACACTTCACCCGCCCTATAATGTCTTCTATCCACCTCTGTCAAAACACACTTGAAAATCCACTCCAACGTCTCTGTTGAAAACTTGTGAGCTTCTGTTGGATCGAAGAATCTTAGTATCTCATCCTTATCTAAATACACAAACCCAAAAACGGGATTTTGTATGATGGAGTTTGGATAGTACCTA
>NW_020204437.1:10275-12089 GCF_001531365.2 Cynara cardunculus var. scolymus
CTGAGTTTCATCAATTGGCGCCTTGAACTCCTTCTGGATATTCAAAAGACCATCCTGAATTTGTTCTGTTGGGGAGACATTGAGGACCATCTTGCGCAACCTTCTGCGCTTTGGAGTTGCTGCAGCCTCTGCCGGGCTTTCTTCTACAATGGCTTCTGTGACCACAAGTTATGTGATCACAGACTCTGTCGGTTCAGCCTTCTTTGTTTTTCTACGGGCCTCTTTTTCGCCTTCTTCTTCACAGAGGTGTCTTCTTCTTCTTGCGTTGGGGATATGGGATTCTAGGGGGTTCCTCACTTTGCTTACCAGCCACTTCTGGCTCCTCCACACGTCCCTCCACTCTCATTTTTGCAATTTCCTCACCTAAGGGGACACCTATTCGTGGTGGGGTTGCAGGGACCGGTTCTGGTCGCCTGTTACCTGGTTAATAGGATTTGCGATCGTGGTGACTTAAATACCTGAGCATGGCCTTGGATAGGGGTCTTGGGCTTCTGTAGCCTTGCTCATGCTCGGTAGGACGAAACTCCTTGAATGGATATAGTTTTGCATTGGGCTCCATAGAAGGCAGTTTCGCTGCCAGAAGGTCTCCAAATGCCAAACCAAGGAAGTGTTGTAGGATCAAATTAGGCTGGTTCATATCTTCCTTGGCCTTCTTTTGGGCCTTAACCTTCGTCTTCTCCCCTTTCTGACTTGCACTTTTTCTTGATGAGGCCGACTATGTCCTCGAATATCAGCTGCGCGTAGTCCAATGGAAGATTGAAGTAGATGCCATACAAGATTGACAGCATGGCGTGGGAAGTCTGGTCATGACTGCCTACCTTTCCTGTTAGGCAGCAGTTTATGATTGAAAATAGTGTGTTCCAAACAGGGGGTAGTCCCTTACGCCTTAATTGTGTCCTTTTAGTAATCGGGGTCGCATATGAATGAAATTCTAGGAATTTGATTAATTCCTCGTCGGTAGGGGTCTCAGCATAGGCGTTCAGATTTAGTTCGTTCAAAGTGGGCAAATGCAGGGCTGTTCTCAAGGTTTCCACATTAAGTTCTAATGGGACATGGGATTTGTTCACTGGGTGAGAGGCGTAACCAACAATGGTTAGCCMAGTATTGTCAAGGGTGGTAATGTAGGCACTCAACAGAAATTGGGTTAAATAAGTTTCTGGTGTGGGTCGAGTAGCAGATAAAGCATAAAAAAGAGGATGGTTCCATAGTATTTCCATTAGAGGGAAGGTGAAATCGGGAAAACCTAAGGGGACGAAGTAGTAGTTATTCGGCTTCTTCACGAGAACGATCTTTTCGTACTTGTTTTGCACGAAAGACAGGGCATGTGATGTTAGGGCTTGTGCTTGCATCACCTCGTTGTCACTTGAGACGTTAACAGACTGGGTTGAGGCGCTTGAAGACGACATGGTTGCAGGTAAGCTTTGAGAAATTGCAGGTTGCAGGTTCGTATGAGAATTCTTGAGAGCGTAAGGTTTTAAATTGGGGGGAAGGAGGGTATTTATAGGTAAGGATTTTTAAAAAAAATTGAACCGTCTGCTGTACGAAAAGTCGTGTGATGAGTGTATTTGGGTGAAACGGTTCAAAAAAGGTATGACACGCTGTATTAGGAAGACGCGCGATTGATGACGTGCGCTTCCATTTTCTGACACATGCGTGTTTGTTCTTACCCTTATCCATAGAACCACGCGCTCTATATCAATAAACAAGAACTATCAACAGAGTTCTGTCAGAGGCCTAAGGGTTACAGAGCCTCTGTGATATGTGTCGGGCCTTCTTATAAATGTTACACCTTTTTACCTAAACGGTTTTAGAAA
>NW_020204438.1:0-2379 GCF_001531365.2 Cynara cardunculus var. scolymus
GACCAACACATACGTATTTCCATTAATGCTTTGGACTCGCATAGGACCACAGAGATCCATATGGAGTAAGTGTAGAGGACGTTCGGTGTTGAACTCTGTCTTCAGCTTATGTGAAGCTTTCTTCAGTTTGCTCATCTCACATGCACCGCATACATGGTCTTTATGAAACTTTAGGTCTGGGATGCCTTTTACCAAGTTGTCACATACCAACTTGTTCAGATATTCGAAATTCAAGTGTGAAAGACGCTGATGCCATAGCAGATTCTGATTCAAGGATGCCTTGGATATCAAGCAGACGTCAGTATCTACTTGTGTGTTGGATAGGTCAATCGTGTAAAGATTTGATCTTTTGATTCCAGCAAGAAGCTCCTTACCATCAATAGTTCGGATGCTGCACTGGTTAGCTTTAAAACATACTTCTAAATTCTTATAAAAAAATTGACCTATGCTAAACAGATCATGTCCAAGTCCTTCGACATACGACACTTTCTTAATCATTAAATTCTCAGAAATTACGTCATCGTATCCAAGGATAGGTGCGTATTGATCGTTTCCAAACCTTACCGTACCTCCAAAAGATTCAACATGGTTAGATAATAAATCTTTTCTACCAGTCAAGTGCTTAGAACATCCGAAGTCTAAGAACCACACATGCCGGTTAACCTGCAAAAGTGAATCAATTGGGTTTTGGTACCCATTTTAGTTTTGGTCCTTTAAGCGCAGTTTTCGTTGGTGATATACTGTAAGTACCGAACCAACGTTCTTTAATATGCAATTTCTTAGATAAAGCAGAAAAAGCAGAATGCATGAAATGATAAGGCTTAAAAGAAGTAAAAGACTTAAGTAACTCATTCAATCCACACGGAGAACAATTATTTTTACCATTTCTAATATCAAACAATTCATCAATTGAATATCTTTTTACATAATTATTCAATATCGAATCATTTAATACAGATTTAGTAAAATTATTCTTCTTCTGTTGAGTTGAAGATTTTTCTTCTTCTTTTACTCTCCAAACTTCTTAAACTTCAATGTTTTATCTGAAACAGGAAAAATAAAATCATCAGATTTAAATGAATGATGAACTGTTTGTTTAATTTTCTTTGTAAGCTTTTTTTGTTTCCTCGAATTCTTTTTGGTTTTATTCTTTTTATAATACACATCCTCGGAAACAGGTTTTTCATTAAAATTCTTTTCAAAATATGAATATAATATTCGTGTTTCGTTAACTCGTACAAATTGGGTTAAGAGAATTTTTGGTAGAATTATGCATAATATATTTGTACCCTATGCTTAACCAATTTGTACCCTAGACTAGTTTTGCGTCAAAAATGTGTTTATACCTATATTGACGTAAAGTTGGGAATCTAACTTGAAGGGTTAAAACCATTAAATAGTTACATTATATATATATATATATAATTAAATAATATATATATATACATATATATATATATGTGTGTGTGTGTGTTGGCGGTTACACATATATATATAATTAAAAAAATTATACCATGAGAGACGGTTCATCACCGCCATTCTCTCGCTCATTCTCTCGTCTCAAATTCTCTAAAAATCTCTTTTCTTCTTTCTAAGTTTCACGTCAAGTTACTAAGGGGATCGAGGTAACAAATATATATTCGGAATCCACTCTCCGAACCCTTCTTAAAGGTATAAATTTCATTTAGTTTCATTAAGGTGTTTATGTTGTGTTTATATTGATGTTGACGGATTGATATTGTCAAAATTATGATATATTTGATACTTAGAATGCTAGGACTGTTATATTGATGTAGAAATAAAAAGGGTATATTATAGTTTCAATATGATTAGATTGTGGGTAAATGTTTAACCGTACACCAATTGCTCGGTTAAATGTCGAAAGGAGTAAAAATGCATGACTAAACTTAGGTTAACGACCATTGGACTTGTTTTACTGTTTAGTATGTTGAAGTACGTTTATAGCATGTAAATGTAGCAAAYCATGAAAGTTGGATCATAAAAGTTAGTCGGGAATTACGGAATCGAATTTTACAGACAATATAACTCCCGTACTTTGACAATATATAACTCACAAATCGTAAGTCGGATTAAGCTCGTATTTTTCAGTCAGGAAGATCATACTGCATACTACAACTTTCATTAAGGGTCAAAATCCCAGTTATGACTCTAAGTGGCTCGAAACAATGTGTTTTTAGGATGTTTACACTGTATCCAGGATTAATTTGCAGTTTTGTAAAATTCATATAAAATAGATGGATAATCCAAATGAGATGATTTCAAAAGCAATAGACTCGTTTGACACCAATCTACAACTTTCATTTAGAAAATATAATCTAGATTGGTCTCTAAATAAGATAAAAATGCTTAGAAATAAGA
>NW_020204438.1:6614-7993 GCF_001531365.2 Cynara cardunculus var. scolymus
GTCTACTAATGATTTGATTAATCTTAGCAAGAGAAGGATTATGTGCTCAACATGCAGAACCAATAATTTTGTCAATAACAAAAGGTTCAACAGGTGGCATKGARATAACAGTTATCAGAATAACTGGAAAGGTAAGAACATGTATGATTATAATAACTGGCGTGAATCATATCTTGTATATAATCATCCTGTTAATAGTGCTGAAAAGAAAATACCTTATCGAAATAAATGGTTTGGAAGTTACAACATACCCCAACCCAATACTAACAATATAGGACCCAAGTTCGTTTGGGTACCAAAATATACTTGATCTGATTTTGCAGGTGTGTCAAGTTTGTGCTGATCAGAATATCATTTCAATGATACACCGATGCAGGGGGAGTTGTAATTTATTCCAAACAAGGCTTCTAAACATCCAGTTTTGGACCCGAGCTTAAATTCTAAGGCTTCTGAACACTTCAGTTTAGAACCCGTGCTTTACCAAGTGTGGTTTCTAAACACTCTGTTTAGAACCCGTGCTTAAAATGTTTTCTTTTTCATTTTTGAGCTTAAAAGTTTCATTTCTTAAATCTGTTTTCTAGGGGGAGTCTCTAGAATTCTGAATAAATGTTTTTGGAATTTTTTTTTGGAAAACGAGTACATTTTCTGAACAGGTATTTCTTGAGATTTTACTTGCGTAATTTCTCGTCGTACATAACTCCAATACCTGTTTCAGCTATTCTTCAAATTGTTATTATCACGTCTCTTATAYGAWAATCTTTTTCGGTGATAATACACTCGTTTGTATTCAAGATTGTTTTCTGATATTGTTTTTCTTTGACTGATACACATTCAATTATTTATTATATAAGAATCTGTAAACTTGTTCTTACAGATCTTCATTCATTTCTCTCATACATATCGAATAATCGAATCGTTGTCGCTTCATTCTTTATTGATTGTGCTTAAAGCCAAATTACTTGATCAATTTTTTATCTGATCATTGTGCTTTAAAGAAATAATATTTTTTATCAATCATTGTGATCAAATGTACATAAAGCAATATTTTAGGAGGGACTGAGTGCTTATCAGAAATACCTCTATGGAATGTCAAAACCGGTAGACCTACCCAAGTGGACAACCATATCTGAGTGAGATTAAATCAAAAAGGGTATGTGTGCTGAGACTAAAATGAAAAAGAGAGGGGTAGTTGTTGTGAGCCAAAAGAATTGACGAGAGTTGTGTCAGGATTAAAAGAATAYGAAAATCCTGTTCCAAACTTACATAATCCGGGCATACCAMATAATCTATTAGTTCTCGATTCTTTGGAGACTAATATTGAAAAAGKCAAAGCCCAGGCCAATTCTTGTCACAACCCCACCAACTACTCATTTATCTCT
>NW_020204438.1:9071-10568 GCF_001531365.2 Cynara cardunculus var. scolymus
CGTCTTTGACTTGTAGCAACGTCTATGCAGAGGACCAGTTTACAGAACCTCTGTGAGACACGACAGAGGTTCTGTCACTTGAGACTTGAACGCTTGAGCATCTTCTGCTGTTGGTCCTCTGTGGTCTTCTGTGACAGATCATCTTCTGTCAATACTCGCAGTTTACTTTTTCTATACTTTTACATTTAAGGAAATGAGAGCTAACAGGTCCATCTCCTGATGTGCCGGTAACTGAAACAGAAGAAGAAACGGAAGTGATTGATGAAGAAATAGAGATGGAAAATCCTAACAATCCAGTTCAGCGTGAAGAGGGTGAAAATTCTGAAGTGCAAGAGGTATCGGTCAAACAAGACGAAAATATCCTACCTCACCAAGATATTCAACCTATTCTAGTTCCAAATATTGAACCTTCACCTGAACTTGTTCCGATAAACTCCCCAAGTACTTACACTGATCAAAGCTCCTACATTCCCCTACCTCATAGCAAGAAGTGGACCAGAAATCACCCAATACATCAAGTTATTGGTGATCCATCAACACCCATTCGTACACGATCTATATATGATGATTATGGAGTCCTTGATGGAAGGTCTGCCTTCTTCTGGAACAACAGATGTCTCTCTATAGAACACAACAGGACCTTCCATCAAGGACTCCATAATCAGATCACCTTCTTTCATTCTCTCTATGAAATTGAGGAATCTGTCCCTCCATTGATTATAGTCTCTTCTAAACAGCATTGGTGGCTTGCTTCTCTTGAACTCATTTTATCAGTTATGTATGATGTAGGATCAACTGCAGTTCAAAATTTGTATTAAAGGACCAGTATTAAAAAATATATCAATTAAATCTCAAACAAGAATATGCACACATTTAAGACTTAGAAAAATTTAAGCACACAAGCTTAACCGGATTAGAAATCTGGTCAAGCTTATCCGGATTAGAAGTCCGGACAACAAGATAGACTTGAATTTCCAACTAAAGCAAGTTATCCGGATTAGATATCCGGGCAACACAGGACTTTAAATCGCACAAAGAGTCCAGATGAGAAATCCGGTGGATATCAACACTTAGTCAAAATTAAGCAATTAAGAAATCTCAATACGGATACTCAAAACTAATACGAACAAGGCACAAAATTCAATACGAATGAGAAATCTCAAAATCGGACGTTTTCAACACTTAGTCAAATTTGCAAAAAGAAATACGGACGTAAAAAGTCAACAAGTCAAGTCAACTAAGTCAACCAAGTCAAATACGATCAAGTCCGCATAAAATCAAATCGCTCAAATAGTCAAAAAGATTTCTATCGATCACAAATGAAAGTCAAAGTCCGTTCAAAAATCCGTTCAAAAATCTGTTCAAGAAGTCAAAGTCAATAAGGACTACGCATACAATCAATTCAATTCAATTAAAGCGCACACTAAATCGTAAATCAAAGTCAAAAATCGTTCAACACTACACTTAAATCGCATACAATCAATTCAATTAAAGCGC
>NW_020204438.1:10598-13207 GCF_001531365.2 Cynara cardunculus var. scolymus
AATCAATTCAATTAAAGCGCACACTAAATCGTAAATCAAAGTCCGATCACTTAAATCGCATACAATCAATTCAATTAAAGCGCACACTAAATCGTTCAACACTACACTTAAATCGCTCACAAACTCGCTCAGGTTACAACCGGACTACGAATAAATTGCACATATCACAAAATAAATCGCACAACACACAAACGACTTACCAAGCGGATTAACCTAAATCGCTTACTAAATCGAAGAAGAAACCAACGATTTACCTTTAATTCGATTAAGACTTACCCGGTTTAACCTAATCCGAACAAAATCAATTCACAAATATTACAAGTCTTAAATTGAACAAGCTATAGGCGATTTACACTTAAATCGATTAAGAGTTAACCGGACTAGTATTCAAGCAAAATCCCAATTTTAACACTTTTTCACCAAAAAATTGGATCAAAACTTGAAAAATATGGATTTTTGAAGAACACCAACAGATTTCGTAAACTCAAAATTCGATCAAAACAGGTTCAAAACTTGTTTAAAATCAAAATCAATGTGAATCAAAGTTGTTCTAAATCAAATTGCGAATTCAGCGATGTAGATTTTATCGATTAACAGTCAATATCCAAGCGATTTCAGCCAAAAATGTGATTCTGAACTAAGAACTCGATGAACAGATGAAGAACAATAAGAACACAGATCGATAAATCCTCTAAAATCTGTGCAAAATTCTTGATAAAATTATTTAATCCTCTAATCAAATTGCTGCAGCTTGCTCTGATACCAATTGAAAAGCCCAAAATCATACAAATCTGATTATGATCTTCAAGAATTAGAAATAAGATGAAGATTAGAGAGAATATGATCACCAAATCTCTTGTAGATTTCTTGAGAGAATTTACAACACTAATCAATGATTACAGAATTGTTAATGACAATTACAAAGGTAATAACTATTTATACTAAGGAAAGCATTAACCTATCTATTACAAAGCATATAAAATAGAGAACTTGAATACAAGAATAACGCACATACTTGAACCCAACAACATCTTCTCCTTGAATCTCTCCTTTGAGAAATTCCTTTCGAATCTTACGGTTCATCATCGCTCCATAGATATCTTCATTCAGCCAAGTTTGAAGATAATCTAAGTGATCTATTGGACAGAGATGGAACGCAGACACTCGTTGAAACTTTTACTGATCATCACAGTCAATGAACATAAGTCTGTATTCAGGTTTCATATGCATTGTATTAGGAATAAAGGGTCCCTTTTCAGGTAGTGATAGATTCAACATTGAGATATTTGGCTTCTTTCTGTTTTTGAAGAACTCATCCACTGAAAATTTTGTTTCATGCTCTTTTATGTGGGATGAACCTTCTCCATGATCAAAAAGGTTTATTCTTTGAGAGGACTTCTGTGGTAGAGGAGGAACCTCGATGATCTTCGACACTTTGTTGAATAGTTGATTTAGAATTTCTTCAATATAAGCCTTATGCCTAGATTTGGACTTTTGAATTGCCTGTAGAATCTCGAACCATTCATAGAAACCATACTGATTGAGAAAGGAAGGATACTAGTGACAACATCATTGTTCTCTCGGAAGATGACCATAGAAACCAGAAGGCCACCATCTTTCATTCGTCAACTGATTATGGCATTTGAAATTTAGTGAGGGCTCATTCTTGTTTTGATCCTTTCTTTGCACCAATTCAGATCATGATCCTTCAACTTTAACACTCTTTGTCTTTCTTATTCAACTTCTTCCATGAGTAGGGCTTGAGCACTGAGAGCATCATTTTGCATGAACATCCCTTCTGCATGAACTTGATCAGCTAGAGTCTTGGCTAACTCCAGGTTGTCTTTCGGTTGCTGTTGATGTTGCTTCAGCTCTTGTTCAACTTTTAGGGTTTCCTCGTGTTCAAATTTAGAGAGGAAGTTGTTGATCCCAGATCTCTTAATAACACTAATATTTAAGCTATGAATAACCTAAATATATGGTGTGGATGGAAAAAGTGAAGAACACTCAAGAACACAATGAGAATATTCAAGAATAACAATGAGTGCCGAATGTTTCACTTTTATTCAAATGATTAGGCGGAAAGCGTAAACGATTACATGAAAGGTAAAACCTATTTATACTAGAAAGCTAATTATGAAGATTGCTATCTATGGAAGATATTTAGCAAATCTCTTATGAAAAGGAAAGAAATCTAGACTAATGGAAAGTAAATAAAGCTTAATAAGGAATGAAGAATCCAACTGTCGATTTGCCATCTCTAGCTGTCTTCCATGGGGCGTGTTCAACCATGTCTTGAGATCTTCTTCATTGGGTGCCTCTGGTTGAACTGGTCGTGGAAAACTCCAAGTGTTGGTAACCAGAGGGGTTATGGAGATGCGCAGTTCATCATACCTATGGACGTTCATCGTACCTCGGGTTGTATTGGACACTTAGACTTTTTACTTGAAAGTCTTCCATCGGCTTTCTGCTCTTTCACACTTGTTGTTTTTCATTACTTTTACAGATATGAGTTAGGGGTCTAACAATCTCCCCCTAAGTAATGAAAAGATGTTAGCTCTCATTTCATTCAAATGTAAAAGTATTGAAAAAGTAATTTCTGCAAGTGT
>NW_020204439.1:0-3241 GCF_001531365.2 Cynara cardunculus var. scolymus
GGTGCCACATCCTGAATATATAACTAGAGATATGTTGGCAGAGGAAATGGGAAAATTGCGGGAAACTCTGACGTCCATCATGGGAATACCGGCTAGGGTGGAAACAGAAAGAGTGGAAGTTTATCCCTCTACTCCAATCACTCAGAATAAAGAAGGAGATATTAAGATGTTTTTAGCATGCAAACCACCAAACTTTTATGGGGAGAGAGATCCAGTGAAAGCTATGTGCTGGATCAAGGAGATGGAATCTGTATTCAACGCCATTCGGTGCCCGGAAACAGATAAAGTTTGATTTGTTGTTTCTGTATTAAAGTCAAATGCTTTATTTTGGTGGGAAGTTAAATCGTCTACTAGAACAGATGTTTTACAAACTCTGTCTTGGGTAGAATTCGTGGATCGATTCAAGAATCAATTATGTCCTAAAACAGCAGTAAGACAAATAGAGGAGGATTTCCTGAAGTTAGAACAAGGAAATGGAACAGTTCGGGAGTATACCGAAAGATTTATTGAATATTCTCGTTTTGTTGAACATTATGTTTCGACTGAATCCAGAAAGATAGAGAGGTATATTTGCGGTTTAAAACCCTCAATTAGAGAATTTGTTATTGCTATGAACCCCAATACCTTTCCATTAACGGTAGATGCAGCAGAGGTGACTGAACGAAATAAGAATAGACAATCGGAAGGAAAGGTTGTGGAGAAAAGAAAATGGGAGGGGCCTTCATCTTTTCGAGGGCCGAAAACTGTTAGATATGATAACAGATCTGAGCAGAAGATCAGTGAAAAAGTCTGCTCACAATGCCGACAGGTTCATCAGGGAGAATGCAAGATGGACCCAAGGAAATGTTATAAGTGCGGTGAGGCAGGTCATTTATCCAGAAATTACCCAGCTAACCGAAGGTGTTTTAATTGCAATTCTCCGAATCATATTCGACCAAATTGTCCCTTGTTAAGAACTCCACAGTTAACAATGGGGAGTAATGGGTCGGGTACCCGGGGAAGATCTACTGTGAATAGAGGAGGGCAAGGAGGGGCGCGGGGACGATCCTTCCAGATGACTAAGAACGAGGCAGAAACATCACCTGATATAGTAACATGTACATTTCTTCTGAATTCAATATGTGCTAAGGTGTTATTTGACTCTGGTGCAAACTTTTCGTTTGTATCACCACTGTTTGCTCAAACTGCATGTTTGAATTATGTGTTACTTGATGATGAGTTAGTAGTTGATACTGCTAATAGTCAGGAAACTGTTACTAGTGTGTACAATAACTGTACTATTGTTATTGAAGACTGTGAACTGCCGATTCGGTTATTCCCTATGCCAATGAAAGAATTTGAGGTAGTAGTGGGTATGGACTGGTTGGCAAAATATCAGGCTAGCATTGTTTGTAATCAGAAAATAATCAGAATTATTCTGCCACACCAGAGAACAGTTGTTATTTATGGTGATCGTCAGAATCATCATATCAATATTTTGTCAGTGATGAAAGCCCAGAAAAGTATTCGAAAGAAGTGCCAGGGATGTTTGGCATATGTAATTGATCTAAAGACAAAGAAGAGAAAAGAGGAATCGATTCCGATTGTTAGTGGATATCCAGAAGTCTTTCCAGAAGACTTATCTGGACTACCACCAGATAGAGTCATTGAATTCCGAATCGACCTCGTACCAGGAGCTGCACCAGTAGCAAAGGCACCATACCGTTTAGCTCCATTTGAGTTGAAAGAATTGGTGGCACAATTGAAAGATTTAACTAATAAGGGATTTATTAGACCTAGCACTTCGCCTTGGGGTGCTCCGGTCTTATTCGTTAAGAAAAAGGATGGGTCTATGCGAATGTGTATAGACTATCGTGAACTGAATAAGTTGACAATTAAAAACAAATATCCTTTACCAAKGATTGATGACTTGTTTGATCAATTGGTGGGAACAAGTTATTTCTCCAAAATCGACTTGAGGTCAGGATATCATCAGCTTAAAGTCAGGGAAGAATATGTTGCCATAACAGCATTCAGGACAAGGTACGGACATCACAAATTCTTAGTTATGCCATTCGGCTTAACTAATGCACCTGCAGCTTTTATGAATTTGATGAATAGAGTATGTAAGGAATATCTTGATAAATTTGTTATTGTATTTATCGATGATATTCTTATATACTCTAAGACTGAAGAAGAACAAGCAAAACATCTTCGTCTGATACTGGAATTGTTGAAAAGAGAAAAATTGTATGCTAAATTGTTCAAGTGTGAATTCTGGTTAAGAGAAGTTCAATTTCTGGGTCACGTCATTTCAGAATCAGGGGTAAAAGTTGATCCAATGAAAATTGAAGCAGTCGAAAAATGGGAAGCTCCAAAGACTCCATCTGAAGTTCGTTGCTTTTTGGGTTTGGCAGGTTACTGCCGAAAGTTTATTCAAGACTTTTCTAAAATAGCCGTGCCATTAACCAAATTGACTCGAAAGAATGTTAAGTTTCAGTGGGAAAAAGAACAACAAGAAGCTTTCCAACTATTAAAGGATCACCTCTGTAGTGCGCCGATATTAACTTTACCAGATGGATCCGAAGACTTTGTAGTATACAACAATGCTTCAAAGTTAGGGTTGGGATGTGTACTAATGCAAAGAGGAAAAGTGATTTCTTATGCATCAAGACAATTGAAAGAGCATGAGAAACAGTATCCAACTCATGATATGGAGTTAGCTGCAGTAGTATTCGCTCTAAAAATCTGGAGGCATTATCTTCTGGGAACAAAGTGTCAAATTTACACCGATCACAAGAGTCTACATCATTTGTTCAGCCAAAAAGATTTAAATATGCGACAACGTCGGTGGATTGAACTTGTTAATGATTATGACTGTGAAATCCTTTACCACCCAGGAAAAGCCAATGTGGTAGCTGACGCTTTGAGTAGAAAAGAAAAGAGCGGAACTATTAAAACGGTGGCAATGAGAATAAGTTTAGTCCCTGATATTCATAAAAAAGTTCTGAGATGTCAGAAGGAAGCTATGAAAGAAGATCTTATCAAATCAGAAAGGTTGGGTAAGATGATTTCAACCTTGGAACCAAATGACAAAGGAATTATGTGTTTTCAAGGGCGAATTTAGGTACCATATTTTGGAGATATCCGAAGTATGATATTAAATGAAAGTCATAAATCCCGATACTCTATCCATCCAGGCACCATATTTTGGAGATATCCGAGGTATGATATTAAATAAAAGTCATAAATCCCGATACTC
>NW_020204439.1:3956-6557 GCF_001531365.2 Cynara cardunculus var. scolymus
GGTCCTGAAATTGTTCAAGAAACTTCTGAAAAGATCGAACAAATTCGCGAAAGAATCAAAACAGCACAAGATCGCCAGAAAAGTTATACCGATAATCATCGAAAGCCGATTGAGTTTGGTATAGGTGATTTTGTGATGTTAAAAGTTTCGCCATGGAAGGGTGTCGTCAGATTTGGAAAGAAAGGAAAGCTCAGTCCGAGATATGTGGGGCCGTTCAGAATAGGTAAGCGAATCGGGCCAGTAGCATATCAGTTAGAGCTGCCAGAAGAGTTGAGTCTGATTCACAATACTTTTCATGTGTCAAATTTGCGAAAATGTTTGGCTGATCCGAGTTTAGCTATACCTTTACCAGAAATTCAACTAGACAGTAAGCTGAATTTTGTGGAAACACCAGAAGCTGTAATCGACAAAAAAATCAAGGTGTTGAGAAACAAAGAAATAAGTCTAGTAAAAATTCGGTGGAAGTTTCACAAAGGACCGGAAGCAACAAATATGAGATCAGAATACCCATGGCTTTTTGATTAAAGGAATTCCGGGACGGAATTCTTTTGAAGAGTGGATAATGTGATAACCGGATTCTGATTATCACCCAAGGTAAATAATATATGATTATCTGATTAAATGATTATGTGACAGCATGATAAATTGTTATATTTGATCATGCTAGTACATGAAATTATATGCATAATATGGATGCATGTATGGGATTGGATATGTGTGTCTGTGTGTGTATGTGTGCAAAATCATATATGTATATATAGAATTATATATATATATATATATATATATATATATGCATACATGCATGTTATATGAGTGCATGATATGTGTGTGCATGCATGTGCATGAGAGTTTTTGTGAGAAAAGGGGGCTGTTAGCCGACTTTCCCTAAAAGGAAAGTATAAAAGGAGGGCTTAGCCTCCATTCTCTTCTTCCTGGCTTTTTAGAAAGATTGTGCGATTTAAAGGAAAAAGAGAGTTGGCAGGATCATTTCTATTTGGAGATTCAAGTTGATCTCAGGTGTTGGATTTCGAAAGCTTGAAAAGTGAGTGATTTCTAAACTCTTTTGCATAAAATTATTACTGGTTTCATATGAATTTTGTTTGAATTTGGATAGAAATCAGTCTTTTGTTCTAAGTGTTTATCCGGATATTAAACCGGACAAGGTTTGTCCGGATTGTTTTAAATCGGACAAAGGGTGGACGATGTGTTGTCCAGATTGTTTTAAATCGGACAAAGGGTGGACGATGTGTTGTCCGGATTGTTTTAAATCGGACAAAGGGTGGACGATGTGTTGTCTGGATTGTTTTTAATCGGACAAAGGGTGGACAATTTGTTGTCCGGATTGCTTTAAACCGRTTAAGTTGTAAACRGAGTATTRTCCGGACTTGGTATCCGGACAAAGATGGTGTATATTCTAAGTGATAAATCGTTCAAGCTTTATGCGGAGATTGACCAGATTTGTTATCCGGACAAAGTTGAAATTTGTTTAAGTGTTAAATCGGACAAAGCTTAGGCTGTGTTGTCCGGATAGTTGACCGGATTTGAAATCCGGCTAAGTCAAGATTGACCGGRTTTGATGTAATGTTGTGTTTTTGATGAAAAATGTTATTTTATCATTAAAAAAAGTTGTGAAATAAATAATTTTGGATTAATAATAATTCCAATGGCTGCAATCTATTTGGAATTGTTTTATGAAAAGTTTTGATGAGGAAATAAGGGTGGCATATCAAGGAGAGGTGTACCATGGGATAAGGGTGGTGTACCATGGGATAAGGGTGACATATCAAGGAGAGGTGTACCTTTGGATATAAGGGTGGCAATTGCATGTGTGTTGTACGATATAACTCATTCTATTATATACTTTAAGACTACCGTGGTCCAGAGTCTTTATTTCTTTCTGATTTAAAGATTTAGGATCAATGTTCTTATTGGAAATCATAGTTAAGGAGTGTGAATGAAAATGAAAATGGATATGGAGGAGAATGACAGTTAAAATCACTGATACTGTTTGGTTAAACCAATATAATCAATGAAAAACTGTTTTATATAACATCTTTAATTCAATCATGTTCTATCCAAATCGAAAATACAAAAGATGTTCCATTCAACAATGACCGACGGAACGATGTATGAGATAAGATAATTGAGCGGAAACTATATATATTTCCGTTCTCCCCAATTTAGGGGCCGTTTACCTAAACACTTACCCGGTAAGCACTTACCGGCAAAATTCAACACTATCGCTTACTTATCGGGTAAGATTTTATTCACTAAAACGCATCTATGCAACAATTTATTCCGGTAAGCGCTAATTGTGGTAAGAGTCCTCGTCCTCACTTACCAGGTAACACTCCCGATTCTTGCATTCGCTCTTACCGGGTAAGATTATTAGCCCTTGTCATATTCATCCGGTAAAGTAAAGTGATTTGGTAAGCGCTTACCTAGGTAAGCGTTTGGTAAACAACACCTTAGTCAGGTATGAAAATTAATAAGTTTAAGATAATGAAATATTAAATCGAACCACTTTTTTCTTTATAATTTTTTTATTATAATTTCTTAATACATATTTAAAGTAGTAAATATTAATTTATTATTAAA
>NW_020204439.1:6977-11498 GCF_001531365.2 Cynara cardunculus var. scolymus
ATATTTTATAAATTTTTCCCATCTTGTTTGTATTAGTTAATATAATATATTGTTAAATATTTGTTTTTTATATTTTGAAATATTATAATTGATTGATTTTTCAAGATGTATTTTTTAGTCATTTTACATTTTTACTAACTAATTTTATCATACATGATTTATTTATCATCTACCTCATCAGCTAGTTTACCAAACATAACCAAATTCGATTCGAAATTTGAACCTTTTTTTGTGTGTGTGTGTGGATGCTCTAAAAACCAATCAAGGCTTCTAAAATCACAATCTACATTTTGCAATTATTACTCCCAAAATAAATATTGATAATAAAAAAAGATACATTTTAAAACATGTAATTTTTGTACTTTTTATTTAATTATAAAGAAAGAAATTCTCTTCATCTCATAATTAAGGATAAAAAAAAAATACATTTATTTTTTAAAGTAAATATTTATTTTGAGACAAATTAATATATTAATGCAGACATTTATTTTGATATGAAAGGAAAATATTTAATTATAGTCTTGAATTTATATTCATATATTATTCTTTGAAGTTGTTTTCATTGACATATCCATACTATATTATAAATTATTTGATAAAAACTCTTAAAAACCATTTTTTTATGCATGAAGTACTGTTTATTGATGCATATTACTTAAAATTCAAGATTACAAGTAATTTTCCGTAAGTATAACTTATTAAAGATATATTTTTAAATTTGTGTAACTAACTGCAGATAAACAGAATCGAATACAGAATAAACATCTATTTTAAATATAGAAAATCTAACATTTAATTAAGATAATTATTGAGTTCTAACATAATATTTAATTATTATATTTATAAAAAAATTATATTATTAAACCAAAAATAAATTACTTTGTTATTAAATCTAAATTAAATTATAATAAAAAATTGAATTAAAAAAATTACACCAAAAAAACGAGAACTACTAAATAGTTAACTTGATACTAATATTGATTTATTTTTTTTCAATTTTTTTATGATATTTTCAAATTTATATTTTATTCAAAAATAAAAACATTATCATTTTCTCAAAACCACATAAAGGGGCTGTTTGTTATTGCTGAATGGTTTAGTACAAAATGATTAAGTAGTTAGAATGATTAAGAGACTATCATAATATAGTGCAATGAATTAGGGTGCTCAATGTGTAAGAGAGACTCATGATACAAAATCATTCACAAAAAATTTTAGAATCATTAAGAGACAATTTTTTTTGTCAAACAAGATTTACCTCTTAACGATTTAGAGACTGCCTCTTAATAGAACTATTAAGGGGTAAATAAACAACCCCAAAATCGTATTATATCGATAGAGATAAAGAATAAAACTAAACATTAAAATCAAAATTTATCTCGATACATTACGCGAATACCCTTATAGTCTAACAATTAATGATTTGTTGGAATTATGATATTCATCCCTAATTTTATATTCATTATGTTAAAAGTGTCCTATGTATCCTTCAAAAAGCCGGTGTGATTCCTAGGATAGGGATGGCAGGATCCAAGGACAAAAAGAGTAGGGCCCAAAGTCTTTCCAGAATATTTATTAGTTTAGGGGGTTGTGATTGTTTTATTTTGGTGTGACATTGATAATAAACATTTTTGAGTATTTGAATAAACAGTTTATACGGTGCCAAACGGTAATAAGTAGTTTTTGAAAAAGTAAAACATTATAACTTATAATAAGTTGATAAACACTTTTATAGAAAAACATAAGTTGTTTCAAATAAGCAATCCCAAACACCCCCTAAAATTAAGTGGATAATAGAGTTCTAAATATTTTTAGTCCTAAAAATGGGACTAAAAATATTTAGCAGATAATAAGGTTAAAATATTTATTAATTTTATTGAAGAAGAAACTCTGTAAAAAATTATTTGATTTATAATTTTAGTTGTTTATTTTTTTCTCTAAGTTTTTATCTGGTATCAGGGTTTAAGGCTAAAGGTAATTGGTTATTACAATCTCTAGTTGTTCGATTTCCTCTGTGCTTTAACAATTCAACAAACAACAACTTTACGCTTTGACCTTAATGTTCATGAACTTGATATGCTATTTGTTATGTTGGCTGTTTTTATCTATTTATACTTCTACTGGTTATTTCTATTTGCTTCAGGTGTTTGTTTTATTTATGTTGGTTATTGTTATTCACTTATGTATCGTTTGCGTTATTGTTTCTGTTGGCTATCGATATTTGTTCTTTGTTCTTTTTGCTTTTGCTTTTTATGTTATTATTATCTGTAATTTGACAATCAATCTGTTATTCTCCGTTTAAGTCATGAAAACATTGTATATGTCATGTTTCATAAACCTTCAATTAAAACATCAAAAACGGGAGGTAAAACCGTCAAAATCTCTCCATCCGTCACTTGACTTCACTTGTCATTGGATTCCACTGCATGCTACGAGATCTCATTCAAGTTTTCAACCAACTGGTCATTAAACGTGTAGATAATAGTTCTCTTTCATTTTTTTCTTTGCTTGTCACGTCTCATTAAATCATCATTTCTCACACATTCCAACTAACCTGCATTTGTCTTTTTGCCCAAAAATCCATGATAATATTCTCCTTCATTTATCCTTCCATTGACTCGCACGATTATATTATGACATGACACTACAAAAAAATTGAGTTTATAGGACATCCTCAATCTCTAAGCCTCCCAATAGACCGCCTTATTAAGACTTCATTTATATGACCAAAATATAAAGTGTCACATCTAAAGGTGTTGTAATAGGTTTATATGACGCTTTTGGGCGTCTTGTTGTTTTAGGACATTTTTAATACAAAGTGTCGCATTAGTAACTTTATATGACACTTTCTATAAACTCAATTTTTTATAGGATATATTTTCAAATAGTGTCCTATAAAGTTGCTAATGGGACGCTTTATATTAAAAGTGTCCTGAAAAACTTATTACGACATCAAAATACGTCATATAAACTTATTACAACGCCTTTAGACAAGGCGCTTTATTTTTTTGGTCCTATAAACTAAGGCTTATAAAGAGGTCTATTAGGACGCTTAGAAATTGGGAGTGTCTTATAAACTCGATTTTGTTGTAGCATGAGTTCTCTTCATTAAAAAAAAGCAGTTTTCTTGTTATTAATTAAGAGAAATTATTACCTTTGGAAAATTACCAACCATAGTAGACAGTCCAACATAAACTTGCTATCCTCTTACCTAACAGGCAAAGATTTGCCTCCGTGGTTGACCTTACTTGACTAAACAAGAAAAACTTAACTAAACAAGAAAAGGAAACTCGTTTTCTGTTCAAGAGTCCCCTATTGTGTATTTTGATGCCCCGCTAGCCGATCTGTCAGTTCTATAGGGTATGAAGCTCTTTCCTAGTATTAGGTTCAGGAATTCATGCGGAGCTGCCGTAACTTGGGCTCATCATGCTATACTCGTGGGGAAGGAAAAATTTTAGGTTGACGAGCTACTTTAGTTTAGTTTCCGAAAAAAGCATAAAGCCCGAAAGAAATCATTTTATATACTAATAGTGGACAAATTGGCGTATTGACCCTCAATCGTTGGTTCCTTCTCGTTCCTCACCCTCAGCTAGGAGTTGACTGCCTCACCGATCAAATAGACGGGAAAACGATATTCAAGTCACGGAACTTTTAAAGCTTATTAAAAACGTTATTTGAAGTAACTTCTAAAAAAAGATAACTCATAATTAATCAAACAAGATTTTTCAATGAATTTAAAAGCTAAAATAAGTTACAGATTAACTTATAGTTTCCAAACATGACCTATATTTTAAACGATCTAAAAATTTATGGCTCTCAACCAAAGGCGAACCCACCCTAGCATACGTTGGATCATGTCACCGTTTTTTCTCTTCGTCGTAATGTAAAAAGTTATTGGGTCGTGAAAAAAAACGTGTCACCACATCATTTTGTTGTATGCAACCATATATATTTTTGTTGGGTTATAGTTTCCGAAAAAACCCGGATAAAACGCAACGGAAAAAAAGAACCCAGTTACAAAAACGTTTAGAATTTTTTTTTCTAAATAAAACCCAAAGCCGGATTCTTTGACAATTAAAACGAATCTACACAAACCATGGGGTGTTTAAAATATTTATCTTGTGGTTGAAATTGAAACTTTGATGTAGCACTAAGATACCAAATCAGGTTTCCTCTATCGGTGGTCCACACACGAACACGCTTGTAACTCCCACCGGATGCTAGCCCAAAGAATCCTAATTCTATAATTGTATGGTAAGGATTTTGAGGCTATAACTAGTTATCAGAACTCAATTGTCTAATTTGGTTTAGCCCCTAAGCCTTATTTATATGGACAGTCTTCGAGATTGACCGTACCTCTTAATAAGGCTTAACATTATCTAAAATAATTATTTATTTATCTAATAATATCTTATATAATTATCTAAAAACATTTAAAATAATTACACACATATTTATAGATTAAACCTTGTAATCTATATATATATATATATATATATATATATATATATATATATATAT
>NW_020204440.1:0-1140 GCF_001531365.2 Cynara cardunculus var. scolymus
GCCAAACTTGTCTTTGTAGTCATACTTTGAGCCTGACGAGAATCTCTGATTATTCGAGTGTGGCCTTTTGGAGAACTTTTTCTGGAATGCTTTGGTCAGCATTKCCATTGCTTGCTTTATTTCTGACATTTCAGAATCAGATTCTGAGCTGTTACTGTCTTCTGACTCAGATTCACTTGATTGACTAACTTCTATGACTTTCTTTCCAGATCTGCTTTTGCATCTCTTCTCCTTTCTCTCAGATACGAGAGCCAAAGGATCAGCAACTTCTTTCTATTTCTTTTTTGCATTACGGATCTCCAAAACATCCTGCTCATTCTGTTTCAGAGTTTCATATATTTCATGAATATCAATATCAGATAACTGTTTGTTAAATCTGATATGTTTAGCAAATGGTTTCCACTCTGATTGGAGATTGTTAAGAAACTTAACATTTATCTCTATAGTAGTTTTGGAAATTCCATTCTTTGTCAGCTCGTTTAACAGTCTGGCAAGTCTGTTATAGACATCATCAAGGCTTTCTCCTTCTTTAGCCTTGAACTCTTCATATGCTGAAATGCAATTTGTAATTTTCAGCTGAGTTTCGACTTTCGAACCCATCATCATCTTCTCTATTTGAACCCACGTGTTGTGACCTGATGATTTGTAACTATCAATACTGGTGTAGATATCATTAGTCAGTGCTTGCATCATATAAGATTTGCAAAGCACATCAGCATGGGCTCTTTCTTTATCTTCAGCTGAATATTGATCCTTCCGTTTAGGTAATTTCAGTGTAGGAACACCTACTATATTGTCAGAAGGTACTTCTACAAAGAATTCAGCAGGACCGTCCAATAGAGATTGCATAATCATATCTCCTTCTTTCATCCTTTCAATGAAGTTCAGAAATCTGTCTCTCCATTGATTATAGTCACCACGAAAAAGAACTGGTGGCTTGGTATCAGTACCAATAGTCATTGCTTCTTTTGAACTCATCTTATCAGTTTGTATGAAAAATAGGATCAACTGCAGTTCAAAGTTTGAATTAAAAGATCAGTTTACAAAAAATATATCTGATAAAGTGTAAACTAGAAGAAGCACACATTCAACACTTAGACAAAATTAAGCACAAATACTTATCCGGATTAGTAATCCGGT
>NW_020204440.1:2136-11686 GCF_001531365.2 Cynara cardunculus var. scolymus
GCTAATGACGATTGTTAATGACAATTACAAGGAAATCACTATTTATACTAGGAAATTATAAAGGCTAAACTATTACAAAACAATTACACTAAGGAGAAACTTGAATACAACATTAAAGCACTAACTTGAACCCAACAAGTAGCATATCTGTTAGAGCTGCCAGAAGAGCTGAGTCTGATTCACAACACTTTTCATGTGTCGAATCTGCGGAAATGTTTGACCGATCTGAGTCTTGCCATACCGATACCAAATATTAAATTAGACAGTAAGTTGAACTTTGTGGAAACATCGGAAGCTGTAATTGATCAAAAGATCAGAGTATTGAGAAACAAAGAGACAAGTCTGGTTAAGGTTCAGTGGAAGTTTCATAAAGGACCGGAAGCAACATGGGAATTGGAGTCAAAGATGAGATCAGAATACCCTTGGCTTTTTTATTAAAGGAATTCTGGGACAGAATTCTTTTAAGGGGAGGATATTGTTAACCAGATCCTGGTTATCACCCAAGGTAATTAATACGTGATTATCTGATTATATGATTACATGATAGCATGATAAATTGATACATTTGATCATGTTAGTATGTGAAAATGTGCATAATTTAGATGTATGAATGAGATTATGTGTATAAGTGGATGCACATGTTTGTATGATATATATATATATATATGATATATACATGCATATATGTATATGTGCATGAGAGTATATTATATATATATATATATATGTGTGTGTGTGTATGTTATGCATGCATGTATGCATGAGTATGGATATTTATTTTTATGATGGTAGTAGCCGACTTTCCCTAAAGGGAAAGTATAAAAGGAGGGTTCAACCTCCATTTGCATTTTCTGCTACTTCTTGGTGAGAAGTGTTTGTGTGATTTAAGTTTGACCGGATTGCAAGATCAAGTTAATTTCAAGTATTTGATTTCAAAAGGTTTTTCAGGGTGAGTGATTTCTAAACCTTTTTACATAAAACTTATTACTGTTTTATTTGAATGTGGTTTATTATTAGAAAGGAATCAGTTATTTGCTTAAGGGTTTTATCCGGATAAAGGTTGACCGGATTAAGTCTAAATTGGACAAAGTTTGTCCGGGTTATTTTTATATCGATCAAGGGTTGGGCGATTAAGCCCTAAGCCGCTCAAGTGTTGAATGGTTTAGTCTTAAACCGATTAAATGTCAAGCGAGTTATAATTGGTAAGAATGGTTAACATTTTGAACTGAGAAGTAGGAATACGACCATGTGGTGACCGGATTATTTTAAATCGGTCAAGCTTTGGGTGATGTATTATCCGGACTTGTTATTCGGACAAAGGTGTTGAAATTTATTCTAAGTGTTAAATCGGACAAACTGTTTCAAAAACTTATCTATACACATATCTTGGTTATCTAACAAACTGTTTTATCTATTCTTTTTCTCATTAAAAACAGATGGCTGCCAAGAATGTCGGATTCACCGTCGATGAAGTATCCTTCAAGGCCAACAACCATATTGCCTTGTTGGACATCCCCTCGAACAAGGCGTCCTACCAGGAAGCGGTTGACTTCCCTAAACAGTCGTCACTTGCATTTGCCCTCAACCATGAACCTGTCATGGTTAAGGAGGTTCTACAACAGTTYTGGTTCACTGTTGAGATGGTCGACGTTGAAGACAAGCATGGCCGCCAAGTTGAGCAAATCAATTTCACATTCAACCGCATGACTATGAAGTTTGGCGTGAACACCATGAGGACCGCTCTTAACCTCCCCAAAGGCCCTTCGACAACGAGCCCACAACGGCCGAGATTATCCAATGTCTCGATGCCATTGGTTATTAATGGCCAATGAAGAAGGACTCAAATGCTCCCATGAAGTCCATATCGAAGATTGAGAAAAACAGGATGTCAGCAATCTGGAAATACCTGTTTTCTCACTTCATCCAGTCCATAGGTGGAAAGGTTGGAAGTCAAGACCAAGCCTCCAAGATTGCCTTAACGATTGGTGTTTCTGCGATTCAGCGTCACAATATAAATTATGTTGCGGTCATTTTCGATGACCTGGTGCAAAAGTTGAACAAGCGCCAGCGAGAAAAGGTGGTGCCCTACACCAGGTTCCTTTCCATGGTCTTCGCTAAGATCTTTAGAGAAAAATACTCCAAAGAAGGAAACCTTCAGGTGTGCAAGCTTGGATCCAGGATTCTGGATCATAAGTTGAGGGATGAAGATGTTGCACTCTCTTCAATAGTGCCCTTCACTCCCTCCTCTCCTCAGGTGGTTAAAACAAGGGAAAACCCCCCACGTCTAACCCAGCCACTAAAACCTCCTCCAAACGACCTTCACAACCAACTCTTGGTTCTCCTCAGAGAGCCAAGAAGGCCAAAAAGGGGAAAGCCACATCTCTGGCTGAGACCTCTCGACAGGTTTCAGCTATTGAAACTATCCTTAACCCCGAGGCAATTTTAGCTAACCCTTATAGCTCTTCAGTGATCTCTCCAATCACTGTCGTATCAGTGGCACCTACCCCAACCGCCTTAGTGACCCAAATCACTGAAACTGTGAATATCAGCACCGCCACCGCTAAACACCCACGCCTATTCTCAGCCATCTTCTCTTCTCCTTCTTCTTTGGTCTCTACATGTGTTGATGACTCGTCAGTGAATGTCCTTCCTGATGCTCAAACACACAACACTAGACCTGAGGTTGCTCCTTTCGAGGCTCTTCAGCATACAGATGCCCATCCTCTCGAGGACATCTTTGAGCATGCCAGTGCCAATCCTTTGGATTTCACTGATTTCCCCTTATGTATTCCATCTTCCTACCCCTTCAGTTCTTATAACCCTGAGCTTCTTCATGCTCACTCTTCATATCTTGCAGGTCCTTCTTCTACGCCCTAGTCTGTGGATGTAGAAGAGAGGGAAGAAGATGGGAAAGATGACGCCATTGACGAAAAAGATGACAAGGATTATGACATGGCTTCAGATGTCAAACTTCTACTCCTAGCCGTTGATAGTGTCTTCTGCAAGATGACCGAAGTTCATCAAGAGATGCCTCGCAAGGCCGATCTTGATGCGGACCTCTCAGTTGTCAAAGCTGACGTTCAAGAAGTAAGGAGTCAGCTCTTGACTCTACAAGAGGCTGTTCGAGCCAATTCTGAAGCCATTGTTGTTCTATCCAGCAAGGCTGATGACGCTCAGGCTCAGTCTCTTCAGCAGGCGGAGCTTCTTCAGCAAATTCTGGATGCTATCTGTCAACCCGCTCCAATGATCTCGCCATCCTTCTCTGCTGATGATCGCGCTCAACTCTATGAGAAGCGTGAAGCAATGACAACTCTAGCCAACGCTCTGTCATGGCTAGAGGAAATGGTGGTTCTCCCGCAACAGCGCGTGGACGAACTCTCTGGCTTATACTCTCAAGTCATAGCCAGAAAGGGGAAGATGAGGTCCAACGCTGCTGGACCATCTGCTGCTCCAGCAATCCTTGAAGTTTAAGCTGAAGCTCCTAGAGTTAAAGCTGAAGCTAAGGTTGCCCAAGCTATTCCAAACTCTGGTGAAGCTGCTATAGCTGAGGAAGTTAATGTCATCCCTAGGGATGATGATCTTCCCATCACCTTTGCACCTGTTGTTGGTGATGATGATGATGATGATGAAGATGACGAACCTGATCTTCTAGACCCCGACAATGACCTAGATGGTGATGATGATGACGATGATGATGAAGATGACTTCACCATCCAGTATCAAAAGCCAACAACCGCCACCAAGGGAGTCGCCCTCAAGGATTCTGCATCCTAGGGGGGAGCAAAGGGAAGAAGAGTTCGCTCCATCAACGAACCAGGACCCTAAGTCGAAAGGCAAAGGCGTTGCTGAAGAAGGGAACCTGAATGTATTATTTAACATTCCTCAACCCTTGTTTGAAGACTCTACCTCTCAGGTGGTAGTCACTTCTCTTTATCAGCTTTAGATTCCATCAACTACCTGCGGTCGACTGGAGTGGGTCCTTGAAAACCTGATCTCCAGTGCTCCCACCTACTAGAAGATGGCTCAGCTAAAGGAGTCACTCGACCAGACTAGAGTAAAAATTCCTATTTATACCTCTAGTGGTGGTGAGTTCGACTTCCTTTCAGAAGCTGAAAGACTTGAAGCATTAAGGGCTGAAGAAGAGCTAGGGCTGAAGAAGAGCTAGAGCTTCAGAAGAAACATACTGAAGACAGCTTAAAGCTGGCCAAGTCACTAGCTCAAAAGATTCTCCCAAAGAGAAAGTCCAAGAAGAAGGTGAACGTTGTCCAAGCCCAAGCTAAACTTCTTTCTCTTTCAGAAGCTGAGCACGAGAAAAACTTGAAGCTGGCTGAGCGGGACAAGCACTGGAGTGAAGCAAAGCTAAAGAAGAGAATCAGTCCTCACCTGATCAAGAGCGTCAGCATCAGCGGAAGATCTAAAGACGGTGGAACTCTTGTCTTAATGCTCATCACCAGGGACAATCTTGATGCCATCACCTAGTACCCTTCCTACTTTAGCTGATATGGATACAGCGAATGGCTGGAAATCAGGCAAGCCATTCAGCGATCCAAGTCAAGACATAAGCCGATTATCGAAGACATCATCAACGATCTCATCAAAAGGATGTCCAGGTATGTCGCAGTCCCTGACAGGCCCTTTCTGAATAAAGGTGGAAGGAAGAAGAAAAAACTCTCTACTCCTAATGATGGACCATTCCTAAAGAACGAACATGAAACAAGGTTCTCCTTAAATGAAATTCTGAAGAAACATGAGAGTAAAGACATTTCTATGTTGAATTGATGCAAAAATATTCATTCATTTTCAATATAAATTCCCCCTTATGATGAAAATGAGGAGCATTTACATCATACACTAAAATGAATGATCCTTGTAGGAATGTCGTCAATTCATAAAAAGTTAAGCAAATCTTTTCAAATTCATTTACATAATCTTTTTGGATTATGAAGGTGAGGGAAAGAACCAGATTCAACTTATGAACCTGTTTTCAATCTTTATAAAAGATTGGCATATGAATATAACTGATATATTCAGTACAACAAATATACTTCATATATGAGACTTTTTAATGTTCATCTTAGCAGGACTTCTATTTAATCATTGATAGCTTTAAGAAGCGTATCTATGAATGTTACGATAGAATAACAAATATTCTATAAATATGTGCAGTGAAGAAATGATAAAGCAACTAATGCTTCAGATTAAGCTCAAGAAGATAAACAGTATGGACTACACATCAGACTCAATATGTGATCAATAAGACTCAAGGGGGGACACTTCTCTTTTGATAGATAAATGAGTAGTTGGTGGGGTTATGACGAGAGTTGGCCTGGGCTTTGCCTGTTTCAATATTAGTCTCCAAAGAATTGAGAACTAATAGATTGTGTGGTTGCCTGGAGTATAGTATATAGATTAGGATTCTTTTAATCTTCTAATCCAGGACACAACTCTCATCAATTCTTTTAACTCACTTCAACTACCCCACTCATTTTCATTTTCAGCTCTGTACACAAACCCATTTTGCATGTAAGCTCACTCAAATATGGTTGTCTTCTTGGGTAGGGCTGTCAGTTCTGATAGTCTATAAAGGTATTTTTGTTAAGCTCTCAATCCCTCCTAAAAAAATTTACGTTGTAAGCTTATTTGATCACAAATGATTGATCAAAGAAAATATTGCAATTATGCACAATTGATCAGATGAAAATTGATCAAGAATAATTTTGCAATTAAGTCTTAGCCAACCGATTATCTCCTATATTTAGGAATAGATATTCACCATTTATTTAGAGATAATCTTGTATTTTATATGTATATCTTTTCCTGATTTGTAGCTTGTATTCTTCCCTATATATAGGGCATTCATAATCAATAATAGGCATTGAATCTTTATACCAAAACAAGCCTTTATGGTATCAGAGCTACGATCTGATATCTCTCTTCCTCCTTTTTTTCTTTCCGATCTCTGAACCCTAACCGGATTCCTCCGGCTGCGCCACCATGACCAACGAAACCGCCGCACCATCTACTAAAGAAGTCTCTCTCCACCCGGCGTACTCAGTTACGAACATCCAAACCAAGATTCGCACATTGGACGGAACGAAGGTAACCTATTCTTCCTGGGTTAAACTCTTTCGCCTCCATGTTGTTGCGTACAAAGTCTCTGATCACATCGATGGTTTAGCCCCTACAGCCGCTAACACATCACAATATGAACAGTGGAAAGAACTTGATGTGTTGGTCCTTCAATGGATTTACAGCACAGTTTCTGATGATTTGTTCAATCGTATCCTGGATTCGACTGCAACAGCCTTAACGGCTTGGACAAAGCTCGAAAAGATCTTCTTGAGCAACAAAAAGTCTCGCGCTGCAGCACTCGAGACTAAGTTCTGTAATCTCACCCTCATAGCCTGCTCCTCCATTGACGATTACTGTCAAAAACTGACTGATTTGGCAAATCAGCTCTCCGATGTTGATCAGCCTGTTTTCGAATCGCGGCTCGTTCTTCAACTTGTCCGTGGACTCCCAGCCGAATACAACACCATAGCCTTTTTGATCAACCAGCAGGGCATGGATTGGGACCAGGCTGTCTCCATGCTTAATGATGAAGTCATTAGACTCGAAGCACAAAAAGGGTCCCAAACGACGGTTCTTGCCGCTCCAACAGCGCCGCCATCTGCCAACCCTTTGCTGAACTCTACTCAACAACCTAATGGATCTTATTACTCTTCTCAACGACGCGGTGGCAGCCGGGGTCGCGGTGGCTCCTTCAATCGTCGGGGCAGGGGTCGGGGAGGCCGCCAACAGCAGAACACTTCTTCGTGGCGGGGGCAACAGCCTTCTTTTCCTAACTGGGCTTAGTGGACGCCTCTTCCCTATCCATACCCGACCCAGCAGCAATGGCAGCCCAGTCCACAGTCTGCTCCTCCGGCTCACTATGCCGGCTCTCCTCAAGCTCACTTTGCCGGTTACACTCCGGCCCAGTTCTTTCCCTATCAACAGCCTGTTTACAACCCTTTGAGTCCATCAGATTTAAGTGCTGCCATGGCCAATTTGCAGGTCAACTCTTCCAACACAGCTTGGACTTCGGATGTTTTGGATACTGGAGCCGAGGCCCACGTCACAAACGACCAAGGTAAAATTTTACTCCCTGATTCTTCTCCTGTTTGTCGTAATATTTTGGTCGGTAATGGCATGTTGTTACCAATTCACGGATCAGGTACGGGCTTTCACCCTTTACCCAATTGAACCTACATCCTCCCAAATATCCTTTACAGCCCCCACATAATTAAAAATCTTATTTCCGTTAGACGTTTTACTCGAGATAATCAAGTGTCTGTCGAATTTGACCTGTTTGGTTTTTCTTTGAAGGACCTCAAAACTAAGAAGACACTTTCTCGCCACAATAGCACCGGGAGTCTCTACACGTTCACACCTCCTCAACTGCCGCCTCAAGCCACGTTTCTTGCCTCCCACCACCTACCTTGGCATAATTGTTTAGGGCATCTCGGGGCGCAAGTTCTAGATATTTTAAATCGCAATTTTAATTTTCAATGTCATAAGGACAACTGTCATCATATTTGCAATTCCTGTCAACTATCCAATAGTAAAAGATTGCCGTTTTATTCCTCTAATACATTCACTTTTGCTCCTTTTGATATTATTCATTGCGATTTATGGACTTCGCCAATACAAAGTCAAACAGGATATAAGTATTACATGGTTTTAATTGACAACTTCTCACACTTTGTGTGGGTTTATCCCCTGAAATATAAATCTGAAACCTTTCCAACCTTCGCCAAATTCCACCAATTAATCCTCACCCAATTTCACCGCMAAATAAAAACTTTCCAATGTGATTTAGGGGGTGAATTTGACAATTTAGSCTTCAAATCTTTTGCACATCAACATGGCTTACTCTTCCGATTCTCGTGCCCTCAAACCTCCTCCCAAAATGGCCGAGCCGAACGAATGATTCGTCGACTAAATGACGTCATTCGCGCTCTCTTAATTCATGCAAATCTGCCTCCATCATTTTGGGTAGAAGCCTTACACACTGCCACTTACCTTCACAATATTTTACCAACTAAACGCCTCAACTTTTCTACCCCTACCTTTGCTCTTTACCTCCACCACCCTGATTATGAACACTTACGAGTGTTTGGATGTGCATGTTATCCCAATACATCTGCCACCCAACCCCATAAACTCCACCATAGGTCTGTGCGTTGTATTTTCCTAGGGTACCCACCCGACTTTCGTGGCTACCGTTGCTTTGACCCTACTACGGGCAAAGTACACATATCCCGACATGTGACCTTCGATGAGCATGTGTTTCCCTACACCATTCCCCAATCACCCGCCTCGTATACCTTTTTGGACGATTCCCCACCACCCGGTTTTACCTTCCAAAGGCCCTTACCACACCCCACACTTACTCCGGCTGCTGCCTTTTATCCTTTAACATATTCCCGCCGACCCCGTCCACCTCCCAATGCAGCACCTACCACTCACCAACAGCCCGTCCCACCTCAGCCCACTCCTCCACCCGTTACTCAGCCCAAAACGCCTACCCCCACCCAACACCCCATGACAACCCGGTCCAAATCCCGCTCTCACACCTCAGCCGTTCACCACACCACCTCCCTTTCACCCATTCCCACCTCATACTCCAAGGCCCTCACTGATCCTAATTGGTTGCATGCCATGCAAACCGAGTATACGGCCTTACAGGCTAATGAAACATGGGAGCTTGTTCCCCACCCACAGGACCGACCCATTATTCGTTGCCTATGGTTGTTCAAACACAAATTTAAGTCCGACGGTTCATTGGAATGGTATAAGGCACGCTTGGTGGTCAATGGTAATTCTCAAACGGTGGGTGTGGACTGTGATGAAACCTTTAGTCCGGTGGTTAAACCCGCCACTATTCGGACGGTCCTTTCGCTTGCCGTCTCGCGATCCTGGCACATTCATCAGTTGGACGTAAAGAATACGTTCTTACATGGGGAACTTCATGAAACAGTCTTTATGCATCAGCCACCGGGTTTCTCTGATCAACAATTTCCAAATCATGTATGTCGATTGAAGAAGTCTCTTTATGGACTCAAACAGGCTCCACGGGCGTGGTATACACGATTTGCCACTTTCATTACATCAAAGGGGTTTCACAGTAGCACATGTGATCAATCGTTATTTGTTTATAGTCAAGATGCGTCTAACATTGCATATTTATTGCTATACGTGGATGATATAATTCTTACGGCTTCTTATGATCGTCTTTTGAACGATATTATTGGCACCCTCTCACGAGAGTTTGCCATGACTGATTTGGGCAGCTTACATCATTTTTTGGGGATCCAGGCTACTCACCACAAACACGGTCTTTTTCTGTCTCAAGCTCAATATGCTAAGGAGATCATTACTCGCGCCTCTATGTCAACGTGTAAACCGTGCACCACACCGGTTGATTTATCTTCCAAACTAAGTGCCACGGATGGGCCGTTATTTTCTGATCTGACCCTGTATCGCAGTCTCGCGGGTGCTCTTCAATACC
>NW_020204441.1:0-1318 GCF_001531365.2 Cynara cardunculus var. scolymus
TAAATATTTTTTTATTGTACTCCTTGTTTATTTTCAGCAGGTATGCTCACTGTGGGCATCTCGTGCTCACAGTCGGCAGTGGGTTTTGGTTATGTTTTTTTAAAATATTGGCGGGTCTTTGTGGATTTTTCCAGGGAAAAGAAAAGGAAAATAATAAAAGAAATGAGGTTATTTTTTAAAATTGTAATGATGGTTTTTATGACAATGGTGGCTTGTGTAAGGGACTTGACTAGTACCATCATAGTTTTTTCAAATCACATGTACTTTCAAGGACACTTGCATGTAGTTGTGGGTGGTTTTCTATTCTTCCATCATCGTTTATCTATGAAAAAAGGGGGGGAAAAGACTTCACTTTTAGTTTTATGTTTTACTATTCACTTCCTTCTCTTTTTCTCATGGCACGGACGAGAAACAACCCCACCGGCMGGCCACCATTCCGACCACCTGCTCGACGCTCATCTCGACGGCCGACGACCGGCGACACTCCCGTTCCGACGATGCATCCATCAACGCCTCTCTCACCGGACCCCATTACGTTCGCTCCACCGGCGCAGGAACCATCCACCACCATCACCAGTCCACCCACCACCGTCACCATCGATTACGACGAGTTTCATGCCGTCGTTACGCCGGTATGTATCGCTCCTACTCCTCCCCTATTCTCCACCGTTTTTACCCCCTCCACCATAATACACACTAATCCAACCCCCGGCGCCGGTTCGTCTTCTGTGCGACCGCCGGCCGCTGTGCCACCTCCTCCAACCGCCCCACCACGACGACCCCTTTTCCTAGCCCTAACCAATCCACCCTCTATGACCCCTCTATCTAATCTCCTTCCACAACCGATTAACCAACCGCCCACTCAACCGCCCCCTATTGCCCTTCCCTCCACACCATTCGACCCACCCACTATCCACGATTTCGACCTCAATACCCTGGGGGAGGAGTTCATTTTTGATTTTGAAGCCACTACCTCTCATAATCCTGAAGATTTGTTTCCCTTTTCTGTTCCTGAAGACTTACCACCACAACCCCCTGTGACTCAACCCGTGACTACACTTTCTAGTGAGGAACTCCCAGTCACTGCCCCCCAGTGGGCAGATTGTGAGCACAGACACATCCTCGGGAAGTATTGCGAGTTCCAGTTCCGAGTCTGCCCTTCCTCAACCAGTAACCAAACCCGTTTCTGAGGATAGCGATTATGAAGATGAGATGGTACAGGACTTGGCGGCTGATGCTGATATGGCTTGGTAGGAGGATGTGCAGGATGTTCTTGAGGAGGAAGTCCCAGAAGAGGCAGTGCAGGAGGATTTGGAAG
>NW_020204441.1:8942-10915 GCF_001531365.2 Cynara cardunculus var. scolymus
AGTTGTAATTCTTTACAAGTAAGTAGTATTCCTTTCTTATGTTCTTATTTTACTATGTTTACATAATAAATCTTCAAGAATACATAGTTCAAACATGGTATCAGAGCGATGAAAAAGGTTTATGTGGTAAGTTGTTTGTTCCTTTCTTGCCCTTTTATATTTTTCTTTTAGGAATCTGAATTGTTGGCTTGACCTAGCACAATTATCAGTGTTTTAGGAATCCTGCCTTTAAGCATCTCAGGTTCCTTTTGTGTGCTTTGTTTCGTGTATGGCATCTTCAAAGGGTGAAGCTGGGAGTGTAGTGGAACCAAAGGTCATTAAATTGGACTTTGGAGATCCACTATATTTACATCCCAACGACACCAGTGGAGGTTCCATTCTGTCCTTTAAGTTGAATGGGACTGAGAACTATAAGGTTTGGTCGTGTGCGATGATCTTAGCTCTAGAAACTAAGAATAAAATTGGCTTTATTGATGGTTCCTGTCCACGTCCTATTGGTGATCCTTATCTTGAGAAACAATGGGATCGGTGTAATTCTGTTGTCCTCTTGTGGATATTAAGTTCTTTGACTGAGGACTTGTTCCTCGGTCAGGTTTTTTCAAAAGAATATTCCCAAGTTTGGGAAGAATTAAAGGAAACTTACGACAAAGTGGATGGGTCTGTAACTTTCAATCTATATCAAAAAATCAACTCTTTGAGTCAAAACAATATGTCAGTTTCTGAGTACTATCATAAGCTCAATTCTCTTTGGAAACAATTTGATGCCCTGACAAAATTACCCTCTTGTACGTGCAAAACATCTCATGATTTTTTACTTCATAATCAACTGATAAAACTTATGCAGTTTCTTATGGGTCTTGATGACATTTATCAACCTATTAGAAAGTAATATTTCAACAAGAGACCCTCTTCCGTCCGTCAAAACTGTTTTTTCTCTGATATCTAGGGAAGAGTCTCATAGAGGGATAAATACTAGTCAAAATCGTGTTAAAACTCAGAGTTCTGCTTTTTTGAGTAAAAGTGTTGAAAATAGACGAAAAAATGGAAAACCCCCAACAAGCCTTGTTTGTAAACACTGTGGAAACACAGGTCACACAATTGAAAGATGTTTTAAGTTGATAGGATTTCCTAAAGAATTTCAAAATCGGGCCAGACCTCAAAATCAGAGTCAAAGTTTCAAAACTCAAAACTCTAACTTCAGACCCAATGCTGGAAATGTTACTTCTTCTGAGTATGTTTATGCTAAACCATCTTTTACCTTTTCAGAAGAACATGTCGCAAAATAATTGAGTTTAATTGATCAAAAACCAAATCTTGATGAAGCCTCTTGTGATAACCAGATCCTGGTTATTACCTAAGGTAAATTTATACGTGAATATTTGACTAAATGATTTTGTGATTTCATGATATTTGATACGTGCCGGTATGTAAAATGATATTTGGATATATATAATTAATGTGAAATGCATGTGTGTGTAAGGTGTGTATTTGTGTGCATGTATAAATGCATGCATGAGGTGGAAGGTGGGGGAGAAGGCGGTGTAGCCGACCTTTCCCCATTTGGTAGGTATAAAAAGGGGGTTACCCCTTCATTTGCCTTCTTCTTGCTTCTTTGAAAGAAATTTGAGAGGATTAGAGAGTGTGTTGYCCGGTTTATCAAGAGAGGAAGATTTCAAGCTATTTTCAAGGGTTGGGTTTCAAAAGGTTGATTGCAAGTATTTTGGTGTCAAAAGCTTTAAAGGTGAGTGATTCTAAATCTTTTACATAAAAAGCTTTTACTGGTTTTGAATCCTTATTTCGTACTCTTTGTTTCCTTTGAAAATAAACTTTGTTAAATATTTTCTTAAGTGTTTGTCCGGAAAAAGCTTGGCCGGATAAGGGGTTTAAACCGGATAAGCCTTGTGAGATTTAATGACCGGATAAGTTTAAACCGGACAAGCCTTGAGAGGCTTAGTGTCCGGATAAGTATAAAC
>NW_020204441.1:11801-15791 GCF_001531365.2 Cynara cardunculus var. scolymus
TGGAAATCATAGATTGGATGTTATTGTGGAGAAAAGATTTATTTTGGCCTGAAACTTTGTTAAGCCTTGTTTTTGAGAAAAAGGTTTAAAAAGTGGCAATATATGGAACCTGATTGGTTTTAAAAGGTATGAGCTTTGAATAAGCTAAGTGATAGCTTGAATTTGAGAAATGATTTGGTATTTCGATATTATGGATTCATATATTTGTTATTTATATGAATACTTGATTTTGTAAAGATTTTGGTGATCCTTCACCCTGTAATGACAGAAATAGGGTATCTCACTAGACTTTATAGTCTAACCCTCGTTTTGTGTTTTAAAATGTGTATTGCAGGAAGTGTGGAAGGTAAAGGAAAGGAAAAAGATTTAATACTTTTCTTTCGTGCATTTTGGTTGAAGATCTGCTTTTGATGTGTAGCTCTGATGAATAGTACAAGATTGTATTTTGAATTTTTGGACCTGATGTTTGGTCATAATAGATTTCTTGTACTAGTGGACCCAAATGTGTATATAAATATGTATTTCTTTGGTATGGAATATGTATTACATGCAATGTGTGGGTTGGGGCGTTACAGCTCTGTCAATATGGCAGGTATGTTTCAAAATTCTAAATTTGGATGGATAATAGATTCAGGAGCTAACCAAAACATGACTTGTAATTCCTTAGGTTTGGAAAATTTTGTTGATGTTTATGACTTGAATCTTAGAGTTTGTCATCCTAACGGAACTAAGGCTAATATAAATAAAATTGGCAATTTGAAGCTTTCCAGTAATGTTACTCTATTTGATGTTCTTCTTGTTCTTGAATTCAATGTGAACCTCTTATCTCTGCATAAATTAGCTAGGGACAATAAAGTTTTCATTAGATTTGATGAATCCAAATGTTATGTCCAGGACTGTCATCAAATGAGTATTGTGGGGACTAGTAGTCAGAGTGGAGGTCTTTATTTCTTCGATCAAAATTCTAAATCTGCCAACTCGCTTACCTCTAATAATTGTGGTATGGTTCATTTTGTTTCCTCTCATCTATGGCACAGTCGCCTTGGTCACCCAGCTGACCAAGTGCTTCAGGTCCTAAAGGAAAGACTCAATATCAGTAATGACTCTTGTGGTCCTTGTGAAATTTGCCATAAGGCAAAACAAACAAGGTAAAAGTTTGGAAACAGTATACATAGAACCGAAAATCTTGGAGATCTCATTCATCTTGATGTATGGGGTCCTTACCATGTCTCTAGTAAAGAAGGATATAGATTTTTTCTAACTGTTGTAGATGATTTTTCTAGAGCTGTCTGGGTTTATCTCTTGAAAGGAAAAAATGAGGTCTGTGAACACGTTGAAAGTTTCTGTAATTTTCTAAAAACTCAGTTTGGAAAATCTGTTAAAATATGTAGGACTGATAATGACACTGAATTTGTTAATCAAAGATTAACTGATTTTTTTGAGTCCAAAGGAATTTTGCATCAAACTTCGTGTGTTTATACACCTCAGCAGAATGGGGTTGTTGAACGAAAACATAGACACTTGCTTAATGTGGCTAGGGCTCTCATGTTTCAGGCTGGGATCCCGCTTAACATGTGGAATGAGTGTGTCTTAACTGCCACATATCTAATAAATAGAACTCCCACTTCTGTTCTAAATGGTAAGTGCCATGAATGACGAGATGGAGGCTTTACATAGGAATGGTACCTGGTTTATCACTGAGTTACCTAAAAATAGAAAAGCTATCGGTTATAAATGGGTCTATAAGATCAAATATAAGTCTACTGGAGAATAGAAAGATATAAGGCTAGATTAGTAGCTAAGGGTTATAGTCAAAGGGAGGGGCTTGATTATGAAGAAACCTTCTCCCTTGTGGTCAAAATGGTTACTGTTAGATGTATTATAGCCTTAGCTATTCAATTTAGCTAGCCTTTGTATCAACTTGATGTGAATAATGCTTTTCTATATGGTGACCTTGTTGAAGATGTTTATATGACCCTCCCTGAAGGGTATTACAGTTCTAAGGATACCCGTGTTTGCAAATTGGTTAAATCATTATATGGTTTAAAACAAGCTCCTCGTCAATGGTATGCCAAACATTCTACATGCTTAAATGAAAATGGTTTTATACAAAGTGTAAGTGATTATTCTTTGTTTACGATTATTCTTTGTTTACAAAACGTGTTGGCTCTGTTTTTCTTGTGCTTCTTGTTTATGTAGATGATATCGTGATAACATGAAATAGTTTGGAAGAAATTAATAGTTTCAAAGAGTACTTAAAAACGAAGTTTTTGATCAAAGACTTGGGAAAAATGAAATACTTTTTAGGAATAGAAATTCTTGATTGTATTAATGGTATTTGTATGTCCCAAAGAAAGTACTGCTTGGAATTACTAAATGATTTTGGATACTTAGGGTGTAAGCCGTCATCTACACCCATGGATGTTAATCTTGTCATTTCAGATTCTAATAATTCTAAAGAAAAGGATTATCTCTTGACTGACTGTACTGGGTATCAAAGGTTAATAGGTAGATTAATTTATCTGTTAGCTACCAGACCTGATATTGCATTTGTTGTTCATTGTTTAAGTCAGTTTATGCATGCTCCAAGACAGTCTCATTTAAACTTAGCACTCAGAATTCTCAGATACCTCAAATTGTCACCTGGAAAAGGAATCAACTTTACAAGGTCAGAATGTTTTAATCTTACTGCTTATGTAGATGCTGATTGGGGTAAGTGCTTATCCTCTCGACGTTCTGTTACTGGTTATTGTTTGTTTCTAGGAAATTCATTAATTTTATGGAAAAGTAAGAAACAGAACACTGTTTCCCGTTCTTCCGCCGAGTCTGAATACAGGGCTATGGCCACTGTGTCTTGTGAAATTGTTTGGGTGCTTAAGATTTTATCTGATTTGAATATAAATAATCTTCTTCCTGTTAGTGTATTTTGCGATAACAAATCTGCTATTCAAATAGCAAATAATCCATTTTTTCACGAGCGAACTAAACACATCGAGATTGATGTTCACTTTATTCATGAAAAGATTTGTAGAGGTGTCTTAAAAATTGTTAAAATTTCTTCTCTTGAGCAAACAACAGATATTTTAACCAAAGCCCTGAATATTACACATCATAAATACTTGTGTTCAAAAATGAAAATGATTGACTTATTTAAAAGTCAAGATTGAGGGTGGGTGTTAAAATACTCTTATAATTACAATCTTGACTTTTTAGCTAACTTGGTTTTCTATCCTTGTTTGTTACATTGTTAACAGGATAGGGTAGATTGTGTCAAGTTTAGAAGTCTTGCTAGTTGTCAAAGGAAGAGGACTGCACCTCACATTTTAAGAAAACACAAGGGTAGCGGAGTACGACTTTAGAAGTTGAAGGGGAAATTCTGCCAAWTATTGAAAGATATWTAAATGGGTTCTACGACTCATTTGAGCTCATTCTCAGATTTTATTCTTCACCATTAGTCTTTGTTTTCTCTCTTCTTCAGTCTCTCTAGTTTGTTAGATAGTAATCGATTAGCAATAGATTTCATCTAGTTCTCTTATAAGCAGTTGTAATTCTTTACAAGTAAGTAGTATTCCTTTCTTATGTTCTTATTTTACTATGTTTACATAATAAATCTTCAAGAATACATAGTTCAAACAGATGGGCTTTCAAGACCGTTGTTTTGGAGCATGATTATGGTTTAGTGACGATGGTGGATTGAGTGATTTCCATGACGGAAGAGAAATGTTGGATGGGGATGGATGTCCTTTTTCCTTCTTTTGCTTTCAAAATTTGTATCTGGATGACTGATGTCATCCTAAAATTGAGGGTTATATAGCTTTCCTTTTAGTCGATTGCTCTATGGACAGCAGAACGTGGACAATAATTCAAGGTAGTGTGAAGAAAATTGTGGGGTAAGTCAGAAAGGAAGGGGATGATGGGGTGGAGGCTTTAGAAACTTGTAAATAATGTATAGATGATAGTTAAAATTCAACAACAATAATAAATAATATA
>NW_020204442.1:0-11832 GCF_001531365.2 Cynara cardunculus var. scolymus
TGGGAGGTTTTGATTGAGATCCAGTACTCATGAACGAGGTATTAGCCAAGTTCGCCATTGAAATTAGAAGAAGAAAAATAGGAACAAGATGAAACTGATTTAATAGAGTAAAACTGGGTAATCTGAAGAAGACTGGTGTTCTAGAAAATGCAGATTAATACCAAAAACAGAATTAATCGAATAAGAATTCAATTCCTGCTTTGATACCAATTGTTGGACCTTAAATTCAGCTTTGATATTTGATCTAATACTCTGAATGAACTTTAAGACGATTGAAGTGCAGCGGAAACAATATTAAGAACAAAAGAGAGTAAAATAAACCAAGAACACACAGTGAAGATGATGAAGAAGATAAACACAAGAAAATAGCTTCAAAGGTTTTTCAATTCATTCAATTGAAAATAAGACAATTACAATTCGGAAGCACACTGAATACAAAGGCCTTAGCCGCTATTTATACTAGTTCCTAATGACCTTACTTACAAGATCTTGACGCGTGAAATCATCTAAGCCGTCCAAATAAAGTCGATTAAATCCTAGTAACGTGAGAAGCACATACAGCTAACAACCTCTGAAAAACAGTAGAACAGGATCTACACAGAAGACGAAATCCGCAGACCCTCTGTGAGCCATCCCAGAGGCTCTGCTGTAATTGACTTGTATGATCTTATTGCCAGAGGACCATTTGCATGATGAAACAGCTTCTGTTGCTAGTCCTCTGTTGTCTTCTGTGGAAGAGACTCTTCTGTCAACACTTGCAGAATACTTTTTCATACTTTTACAAGAAGTGAATATTAGAGCTAACAAGATCGTACTTTAATATTGTTAAGTACTTCTATCCTTTTGATGAACAATATTATTTCTTCAGGTTTTTCACTTTTGGATCTGAGAAAGAAGACCCAAGTGTACCTGGAGTACTCATCTGTTATGAAGAGTGTATATTTCTTTCCAACAATAGATTGTACGTTAACTGGACCAAAGATATCCATGTTCAATAGCTGAAATGGAGATGTCACTGAAGAGATTTGCTTAGACTTGAAGCTAGCTCTTGTCCGTTTTCATTTTTCACATGCTTAGCAAAGAGATTGCTTTGCAAAGGTGTGTTGACGAAGAGCAGTGACGAGATCATTTCTAGACAACTCACCGGTGTCTTGAATTTAAGATGAGAAAGTCGTTTGTGCTACAACCAATTAAAATCTGACGATGCTTTTGGGAGAAAACAACTATTCTCAGTAAGAGGAGAATCCATGTTGATGATGTAAACATTCTATAGACGAGAACCGATTAGAGCAACCTTATCGTTCTTGTCAAAGACGTAGCATGAATTCTTAGAAAATTTCACTGTGAAATCTTTATCACACAGCTGACTGATGCTAAGAAGATTGTGATTCAGTCCTTCAACACATGCAACACGCTTGAAAGTGGTTTGCAGCATTGGTTAATACACAAAAAGCCTTTGGTATATCCTTTTTCGTTTCCTCCAAAGGTCACAGAAGGGCCTCTTTCATCCTTGAAAATCGATGAGCAGAGTTTTTTCTCTAGTCATATGTCTTGAGCATCCACTATCGAGATACCAAATGCTTTTGACTTCCTGCATAAGCTAAGAATTTAAAAATGCTTTGGTACCCATTTCTATTTGGGTCCAGCAGTGTTAGAGGCAACATCCACTAAAACTGAAGAATCAGTTTCAGCAGAAGGCTTCACTGAACCTGAAGAATAGGCTTCAGTAGGATTAGGAACAACCTCTGATGCTAAAAGAATAGAGTCAGTAGGTGTCTTCACTAAACCTGACGAAGTGACTTTAGTGGTAAGAGGAACAACAAAACCTGACGCTGAAGACTTAGAGTCATTATGTAACATCCCATTCTCCACATTTGCATAAAACACATATTTCATATAAAAGAAATATAGATTACACCACATAGGTCCCACTAGTACAAGAATTCTATATGTACAGAATTTAAATATGAAAAATTCCAAAAATAATATCCCTACACTAACACATGTATAACAACATGTGTCTTCAAGGTATTCAAGCATCAAGCTGATCTTCATAAAGCATATAACATATAAGGAAAATAATTACATTTTCTCTTTCCCCTTATTATCCCAAGACCCGCAGATCTTGCAATGCCCATTTTTGAAACACAAAATGAGGGTTAGACCGAAAGGATTAGTCAGTAAATCCCTTATTTGCAAATGCAGGGTGAAGATCAGCAAAACCTGATAAAATGTCTTTTATGTTGAGATAAATGCATTTCAGTGAAAACTTGCAATCTGTTTGATAATCAAAATATAAAGCCAACAGATTGCTACAACATATAGCACAAATGCAACATATTGGAACTCTTGATTCCTTAACAGAGTTGCCATAAACTCTTCTGGCTCAACGAGCCAGAGTCCCCCTAGCTCAACGGGCCAGAGCTCCTCTGCTCTTGACAACTAGAGCCTCTATATCCAAATCAAACAAATCCTAACCAGAGATCTTCTTGACCAAACAAAGTTTTTGGTCCAAAAAGAACCTACCTCAATTTTTAAAGACGGTAAACTAGAATCAGAGCTCCTCTGACTCTTAACTCTATTTATAAATATTTTTGAAGAACGATATTTTTTTAAAAGAAAAGACTATGATATAGAGCTCAGGCACAGAGCTTTATAAAATAAGAAATGACTATTTTTAAGGTACAAAGCTTTTGTATGAAACATACAGAGCTTCTGGTTCATAAAAATTCCCAAAATAATTTAAAGTCTTTTCACATGTCCAAAAGTTCTCTGGTCCTGATAAAAGACCAACCAGAGCCTCTCTACATATGTCAAAACTTTATGGAAAAATTTAGGCAATGAAAGCCTCTGATGATAAATCAGTTTCTCCTTCTCAATAACATCAAAGTTATTATTTCCAAAGAGAACAATACCTCTAAATCGTCAAGTCACAAAGAAATGACAATTTGGAATTATTGTATCTGATAGTGATAATAACAAAAGTTATAATAATACCCAAACGTGAAATTGCCACCCTTATAACCATAGGTACACCTCACGTTGATATGCCACCCTTATTTCTTCTTTAAAACAGGGTTCCTTACTAGAACAGACTTACGTCCCCACATCTGGAAGTACCCAACACCCAGTTCCAAGCCAAAACAGACAAATGTCACACGTCCTGGGGAACTACCTCTTAAAACAAAGTTTCATTCCAGAACAGGGTTATGTCACCACGTCTGGAAGAAACATTTCACAAGATTAAGCTTCTAACCAGAACAGACTTACGTCACCACGTCTAGAAGAAACATTTCCCAAAATACAGTTTCTAACTTCACCATGTCTGGAAGAAACATTATTCTTTTCACTCTAAAAGATATAAAATACCCTTTTTCACAATATAACAGTTTTAAAATCCAACAATTGTTAATTTGTGAAAATCCATTATCAAAAACTCAAGTTCAACATTTAAGTTGTATGGACATCTAGTATCCGGACAAGCTTATCCGCCCAACACATGTCCGGACAGACTTGGCCAGTCACTCTATCCAGACAACATAACTTAGGGAAAACAGCTTATCCAGACTTACTATTCTCCGGACAACACAAATATGTATGATTTAATCGATCAGCCCTATGTCCGGGTAAAACATTCATAAGTCAATAGGATGACCAGACAAGTCCTCATCGGAAAACACTATCCGCTCATATAATTCTTATCGGTCAAATTAGTGACTGGGTAAACCCTTACCAGACAATACTATGTCCGAACACAACTTCAACAATCGGACTTCCCTTAATCCGGACACTATCTAATGTGGTCAACATAGTGACCGGTTGAAATGTCTTAAATCAGTCATTGAAGATTGATCAAGAAAAGATGTAGTATTTCAAATATCATCATATCAGAACTCTAAACTAGAAATCAAAGCATATGCAAAAGATGTTTTGTATATGGTAAAACTCACCTTAATACGATACTCAGACTTTTTGAGGATGAAAATAGCAATTTACGAATCAGACTTGATTCCAAACTTTAACTTCCCAATTATGCAAGGAATTCCTCAGAGAAACTTCACTCACAAATTTCTTTCTAAAAGTGGCAAGAAGTTGCCTTCTCTCAACTCCTTTCCTATTTATACCCTTCCATTATTGGAAATGTGGTTTGCATGTATATCATCGCATGAATAAAGCCTCATGCATGCATATGTATATGAAATAAATCCTTGTATACATATAACATATGTATACACCTTAAACATGCACATATTTCCATGCATAAAAAAATGTACACATACTCACATATTGATCTCATGTAAGCATGTATCTACGTGATCAATTATAACAATTAATCATATATTCACGTAATCACATATCAAATAATCACATAATAATTACCTCGGGTGATAACCAGAACCAAGTTATCACACATTAGTTGTGTTCACTGAGCCTGAAGATGAGGCTTTAGTGGATTTCTTCACCTTAGTTGTTTTTACAATCTTAGTGGTGGATTTCACCTTGGTAGATTTCTCAGCCTTGGCTACTTTCTTACCCTTGGCTGGAGGACTAGCCTTGGCGGAAAAAGGACACTTGCTGGCAATATATGTAGTTTCACCACTGTGTCTACACTTCCTATAGCTGAAACTAGCTTTAAGGCCAGGAAGTACTAGAGAAGAAGAGGAACGAGCTCCAAAAGATTCCCTTTTCATTTGTTCTAGGAGGAACAATTGAGGATTTGAAGTCCGTATGTGAAACATTCACCTTGATCTTAGACTTAGATTTCTAAGAAGATTCAGATATCTTGATCCCTGAGGAAGAAAAAGTTTTTGTAAGCGTGAGGCAAGAATGGGAAGAGAGGTCTCATATTTATAAGTAAGAAGAGAAAGAAAAGAAAGGACGAGAGAGGTAAATACGACTTAAAAGTTGTGCAATGATAAAAAAGTTAGCATGTCCACATCCACGATTGGATGGAATTACGAGGGGTCGCGTGTGTCAAAACGATATACGTGTCTAAAAAATCGTATCATTTAAAACAAAATGATGTCATTAGACGTTTCTTTTTCCATTTTCTTTTAAACAAAAAGTTTATGATATTAAAAAACATATACCGAAGGATATGAATTCGAAAGAATATCTTTTTAAAAATAAGTTTAGAAAAAATTCAGTGATAAGAAGAATCACTAAAGAAATTTTAGCTTTTAAAATGTTGATCATTGAATGAGAAAAGGTTCAGCGATGGTTTTTGCTTTAAAAAAAGATAAGTATATTTTAGAGAGATATACTTGCTTAAATGGTTCAATGATTGAAGAAACACTGAAACAATTTTTTAAAACATTCTGATCACTAAATATGGAAAGATTCAGTAATAGTTTTAAGTTTTGAAAATACCTTAGAGAATGAAGATATATTCACTCAGGAGTTCAGTGATAGAATAAAAACATTGAATCATTTCACATACTGAGTAATGCTTATAGCTTAAGAAATTAATCCTCAGTGTTCAACATTCCAAGTTCGTTGATCAAGATGTTAAATTTTGTCTCATCAAGAGACTTTCAGTGAGTTGGTAATCAGTTGGAATAAAGTGAAGTTCAATATTATCATTCATAACATGATCTCTGATAAAATGATATCTGATCTCAATATGTTTGGTCTTGGAGTGAAGAACAGGATTGTTTGCAATAGAAATAGCACTAGTGCTATTGCAATAGATAGGGATCTTGAAAAGCTGAAGATCATAGTCATTGAGATGGTTTTTCATCCAAGTAACTTGGGCATAACAGCTTCTAGCGGCAACATATTCAGCTTCAGCAGTTGATGTGAACATAATTATGCTTTTTACTTGTCCAACTTACCAAATTTCGACCTAGAAACTAACAGCCTCCGGTGGTGCTTTTCTTATCAATTTTTCTTCCAGCAAAATAACTATCCGAGTAACCTATTAGATGAAAACCTAAACTCTTGGGATACCAGAGACCCAAGTTAGGAGTTCCCTTGAGGTATCTGAATATGTGTTTTACGTCAATCACATGGGATTTCGTAGGTTTAAATTGATATCGTGCACATAGACAGGTAGAGTACATGATATTTGGACAACTTGTTGTGAGATATAGCAGAGTGCCAATCATTCTGTTAGGATTGAATTTTAGAGATTTATTGTATTCACTCTTGAAAGTTTGACTTTGTATTTCTTGTATTTGACTTTGACTTTTGTATTTTGCGTTGACCTATAAATTGGTTTAGATTAGAAAGTTTTAGTGTAAGGGAGCTTAATTGTCACACTACTTGTAATTAGAGCTTTAGTGAAATAATACTTACGTTGACTTGTTGACTTTTTCTCTCAAAGTTCATATCTTGAATATTGCCATTTATAGAGTTCTTGAATGAAGATTTGAAGATTAATTGAAGATTTGGGACTCACAATTGGTATCAGAGCTGATTTGTAGTGAAGTTGTTTGAAGAAATCATAAAAAGTCGCAAAGTTTTCTGGAAATTCGTATTTTTACTTGAATATTCAAATAATGTTCTTGAGTGTTCATCATTGTTCTTCACAAATTTCTCTCAAATCTTTCATTTTTGGATATTCCATTGTTAAAATGATGATCATTGTGTGCATTTTTGCATCATGAATCATTATTATTCTTAAGCTTAACCAGACATTGCCTTAATCGTTTAACCCATTCCTCGCACAACTCATCCAAAATTAGTATTCCTCGGTCACCTCCTTGACCGAGCTCTAATCTTCCTAGGTTACCCCTTCATCCGGATTCTACCTTTCTCGGACACAGGCTTGTCCGGATTGCATAATCCTCGGACACAAGCCTATCTGGATTGCATACTTCTCGGTCACTAGTGTATCCGGAGTGTGGTCTTTCTTGGGCGTAGTTCCATCCAGAGATAGTATTCCGTAGTCACTGCCTTGTTAAGAGTTGAACTTCTCGCACATAACCTTGTCCGGACTCCTTCCTCGGACACAACCAGACTTGACTATGCCATAGACTTGTTTCGAGATCAACCATTCCCGGACACAGGTTCACCCAGATTCAACCCTTCCTCGGACACTGCCTTGTCCGAGCTTGGGGTTCCTCGGTCATTGATCAAAAGTGTGTTCTAAGTCTAAATCGCTCAACCTATTATCCAAATTGTTGCCATCCTTGGTCATAAGTTTAGCCAGATTGCTGCCTAACTCGGTCACCTCATTGACCGAGCCTAACCTAACTCACACACCCCTTGTCCAAGATCAACCTTCCTCGGTTAACATATCATCCGAATTTAGTGGTTTCTCGGCTAATCATGCGATTTGCCAATTCCCTTCGACTGTTTTGTCTGTTTTTCACCTATATCGGTTGTTGTCTCGAACAAGCTTCTCCTAATATGTTTTGATCACTTTCTTGTCCGAATTTCACCCAGTTCATCCGGTTTGCGTTTTATTTACTTTACACTTTGCCCAAGTTCACTGTTTTTTACTAAGTTGTTCTGTCACCTTCCTTGAGCAATTTTGACTGTCTTGATTGTTAATTGTGATTGCTTGTTGTTGACTGTTTTTTGCCTGGATTCTCATTTTGAATAATTGTTGAATTTTTTCTGGAACATTTGTGAAGTCTGAAATTTTGAAATCGTGTGAGATATTTGTGAAATATTTTTGGAAAGTGTTTCTTTGATCAATTTTATATTGCATAGATTATTTTTTGATCAATCTTGAATTTTAAATGGCATCATTTTATGAGAGAGAAAATAAGGATTTGAAAGAAAAGGTTTGTGAATTGGAGAATAGTCTAAAGAATTATAAAGAAAAATATGTGAGTGTGTTTCGTGATAATTATCTTAACAAGGAATTTATTAAAGATTCAAAACAAGAGCATAAGGAAATTATAGAACGTATTGAAAATAATTTCATGTTTAGGATTAGTGATCTTCAGAACACTTTGGATTCTGAATGAAAAGAATTAGATGAAGAAGTGAGAAATTCAAACAAAATAAAGCAAGATCTAGTAAATAAAATTCGTAAAGTGGAAAATGAACTAAATACTGAAAAGAAATCTCAAGGAAAGAAGAATAAAGAGGTTGAGGAATTAACAGAGAAACTTCAGAAAATTGAGAATTAATTTGTTGCTGAAAGGAAAGTTTTGAAAAAAGAGAAAGATGAGATGATAGAAGCTAAGAAGAGATTTGATACTGAAAGAAAATCTTTTGAAAGCAAGATTAACACTTTGGAGCTAAATGCCAAAATGCTCTCAAAACAAATATCTGATTTTTAACAGTTATCATCTTGGAACGAGCCAAGTTCGATAAAGAGAAGAAAGGGTTTAAACAACAATGTCTAAGCAAGAATTTGGAATAGTTTGACAGCATTGTTCAAAAGAAGAAAGCACTAGATGAAGAGAAGAGAGTGTTTGCTCTTGAAAAGAAAAATAGTGCTAAGAAAAATGCTACAATTGCCATAGAGCTTACAGAGAAGAAGAAATGACTTGGCATTGCTTCAGAGAATGAGAAGGGAAGTTCAGATGAAGAGAGAAATGAATTTGAGAAAGAAAGGAAAGTTTTTGAAAAGATGAAGAAAAAGTTGGAAAGTAAATTTTTGGATACTTCAAAGAAATTGTCTGATCTAGAGACATAACTTGTTACTGAATTGAACATTAGAGCTAAACTTAAAAAGAAATATGTTTTAGTTGCTGATGAGAGAGACCAGTTACTCAGGAAAGTAAAAGACTTTTCAAGTGCTGAAAGCTCAACTGGTTCTCAATCTCAGTGTAAAACATGTTTTTATGATTGTTCCAGTGTTAAATCCAACAGTCATTCAAGCAGCGATAAAGCAACTGTTTCTAAGAACAAGTCTTGTTCTTCAAATCAGTTTTATTAAGGGTATGTAATTGGATCATCCAATTATTTTTCAAAAACTAAATAAGTTTGGGTCAATAAAGCTGATTCAGTTGAGTCTCATAAATCTATTGTAACTAACCCTGTTCTTTCTTGCATTGTGAGATCAACTAATGAATTGATCAATCTTAACAAGAGAAGAATCTTGTGCTCAACATGCAGAACCAATGACTTTGTTAATCAGAAAAGGTTCAACAAATGGTATGGAGATAACAGCTATGAGAATAGTTGTAATGGATATAACATGTATGATAATAACTGGTATGGTTCTTATTGTTTATCTGATTTGTCTGTTAAAAGTGCTAAAAAGAATACTTCTGATAAAAATCGATGGTTTGGCAGTTACAATATTCTCCAGGCCAATACTAACAAAGTAGGACCCAAGTTTGTCTGGGTACCAGAGTCTACTTGATCTATTTTTATAGGTGTGTCATTGTTTGTGCTGACAAGGAATATCATGTATATGATGCACTGATACAGGGGGAGTTTGTAATCTGTTTAAAATATGGCTTCTGAACAAATTAGTTCAGGACCCGAGCCGAAATGTTTTCTTGTTTGGCTTTGGAGCTGAAAAGAAAATTACTTAAATATATTTTCTAGGGGGAGTTGTTGAAAGGATTTTGATAAATAATTTTGGAGTCTGAATTGATTTTGAAAACGAGTATCATTTCTGATCAGGTATTTCTTGAGATTTTATTTGCATAATTTCTCTTCGTACATAATTCCAATACATGTTTCAGCTATTTTTCAAACTGTTATTATCACGTCTCTTAAATGAAAATCATTTTCGGTGATAATACACTCATTTGTATTCAAAGTTGTTTTCTGATTTTTTTTTTTACTTTGATTGATACAGAATTCTTTATTCTTTGATTGTCTGAATCTGTAAACTTGTACTTATAGATCTTCAATCATTTCTCTCACATATTTTGAATTGTATATCACTCCCTGTTGATTTTGCTTAATTGCTATATTTTTTCTTGATCAATTTTATATGATCATTTGAGCTTATTTGCAATAATATTTTTGATCAATCTTTTGTGATTAAATACACATACAATGTTATTTTTAGGAGGGACTGAGAGCTTCACTGAAATACTTCTATGGAATGTCAGAACCGACAGACCTACCCAAGATGACATCCATATCTGAGTGAGCGAAAATACAAAATGGGTTTGTGTGAAGAGCTTAAAATGAAAATGAGATGGGTAGTTGTTGTGAGCTAAGAAAATTGATGAGAGTTGTATCAGGATTAAAAGATAAAAAGAATCATGTTCTATCCTCTATAATCCGGGCAAACCACAAAATCTATTAGTTCTCAATTCTTTGGAAACTAATATTGAAAAAGACAAAGCCCATGCCAATTCTTGTCACAACCCCACCAACTACTCATTTATATCTTAAAAGACAAGTGTTTCAATAACACCTGGGGCACGCATCTCATCTTCTATCAATTTCTCATTCGGAGAAAATCGATACTGGAAAAAAGGATATATATCCCCCCTTTAAGTCTTTTTGATCACTAATTGAGTCTGATAAATTTGTGTAGTCCATACTGTTTATCTTTTTAAGCCTAACTAGAAGCATCTGTTGCTTTATCTTTTTATACTACACAAATTTTGCAATATATATTTTATTTTGCTATAACATTCACATATATGCTTTTTCTAAGCTATCGATGATTGAATGGAAGACCTGGTGAGATGAACCTTAAAAAGTCTCATATATGAAGTTGTTGGATTCAAGATTGTGCTAATATGTTGTATTCAAGTTCTCTCATTTTGTAATAGTTAGCTTCATTACTTTCTTAGTATAAATAGATTTTTAGTAGCTTAATTGTAATTAGTTATTGCTAATCATTTTGTAATCTCTCTCAAGAAATATATATTCAAAGCTTGGTGAAAATCTCTCTCTCCTCTTATATTGTGTTCTTGAAGATTTATCTGATTTCATTGATATTTGGGATTCACAATTGGTATCAGAGCATAGGAGCAGCAATTTGATATGAGGATTACACAAAATTCGAGGAATTTTTGCATGATTTCTGATATTTTAGTCACTGTTCATCGCTGGGATTACTATGTTCTTCGTGTTCTTGATCAGATTTCGTATTTTCTACTCTAACCTCATCATTTTTTAGTGTTAATTGTTAAACATTGGACTACTAGATTCGCGATTACATTCTGAACATCTTTGATTCACATTGTTTTGAATTTTAATCAAGATTTGAACCATCTTTGGCAAATTTTTGAGTTTACGAAAACTTTCTGTTTCTTCAAAAAGTTCATAATTTTTCCAGTTTTGATCCAAAATTTTGGTGAAAAGTTTATAAAATTGTGTTTGTGATTGAAGGTAAATCGTATAATTCTCAATCAATATAGGATAAACCACATAGAGTTTTGTGCGATTTAAGACTTAGTGAATATGTGTGAATTTTTGGTGTGCGATTTAAAGATAAACTGGGTAACACTGTATGCGATTTAGTGTTAAACCGCTCGTAGTTGTGTGCGATTTAGTATTAATCCGATTGTAACCCTATGCGATTTAGTTTGCGATTTAGTCTATCCGCTTGAAACTTTGTGTGATTTAATTTTGATCATATTGTGAATTGTGCGATTTAATGTGCGGACTTTGACTGTGACCATACTTGTGCGGACTTTGACTTTGACTATATTAGTGTGGATTTTGACTTTGAGTGTCACACCTCGCTAAAGCGGAAACACGGGGTATGGCAGGTAGAGTCTCATAGCAATAGTGTATAAACAACACAACCATACATTTTCAAAACATAAATATAAATTAAATAAAGTTTACAATCCCAAAATACAAGATTGCATCACTAAACACAAATTAAGATTRAAATTTCCAAATGTGACACGTCTTCAAACATGTGTCATCGAAAATCTCTCTTAACCTGAAAAAGCATGTCAAACAAGAGTCAACTACGAGAGTTGGTGAGTTCACAGGTTTTATATG
>NW_020204443.1:0-1778 GCF_001531365.2 Cynara cardunculus var. scolymus
TGATCAGTTAAGGATCTATGCAGTGAAATCAGATAAAAAATACGAACAGTTAAGCTCAAAAAGAACAGAAAAACACAAACACTGAAAAACACACGCAAAAACAGATATACAATGATCCAAATGAAAATCTAAACAAAAACAATAAAATTCAAAAACAATAAACCAAGTCCAAAATTCTGACTTTAAGTCCAAATCACACAATTCAGATGTCCATAGTTGATCAGCACAAGAAAGTAAACCAAATATGCTCAAAACAGTTCACTGTCCAGCTTGAGAATGTCCACTGTTGCTGCTCTCGCACTTGAACTGCTATCTCAACCTGTTACCTGTGTCAAAAATGATTTACTTAGAACTGCTTTGCTTTTTCAGCCAACAGAGGCTCACGAATCAGTCTCAATCAATATTTGACAAGATTATTGAGCAAAATACCAAATTTAATCAAGAAACAACGAAAAATGAAAAAAAAATGGGTAAAAGGAATTGAACGGTTTAGAAATCCGCTCAAGATTCTTCGATGTACAAAAATTCTAAGTCTTAAACCGATAAACTCTGTTTAAAGCAAAAACCTAAACCGCTTACTAATCCAGTTGAGGGTTGATCGGTATACATGAATACCGGACAATCAAAGATGAAAGACTTACTGTATAGACAAATCCACTAACCGCTCAAATTTGATCGGTTTACCTCTCCGCTTGGTGTGAGATTTAGAATATCGCTCAAGAAATCTTACCTGCTGAACGGATCAGAACCCTAATCCGGTCAAGTGGTGACCGGTGAAGATGAATACCGGGCAAGGGTTCTGCGGTATTGATGAATATCGCTTGAGAAATCCGGTCAACTTACACGCGGTTTAGAAGAATCTTCTCTGTTCAAGATTCTGATTTGTGCAAAACGTCCGGTTTAGGAATCCGTTCAAGAAATCCGGTGAAAGCTTCTACGGTATAGATGAATACCGCTTGAAATACCGGTCAAGTCTTCTCCGGTGTACCTCTTATCCGCTTAAGCTTCACACGGTTTACCTTTTATCTCCGTTCAAGCTTCACGAGGTGTGCGGTGTAGAATGATTTACCTGTCAAGCTTTGTGCAGTGATCCTATTCTCCGATCAAACTATGATGAACAAACACCGCTCAATACTCTCACACGGTTTAGATGAAACAATGGATGGATGGGCTTTACATGAACAAACCGGATGGGCTTAAAAAAAACTTGGGCTTTAGAATATTAGGCGGTTTAACAAAAATAACCAAACAAAACAAAACAAAACAAAAACAGATTAAAACTAACAAAAACACAAAAAACTAAAAGAAAATTAAGAGAAAATGGATCAAAACACTGACATTTTGAAAAAAATCAAGAACACGAAAAAATTTAAAAACACAAAAATCCGATCAAATCTTGATAAAAGTTGATCAAAACACAAAAATTTGTGAACAATAAAGATTCACAACACAATTTCGAACATATTGATCATGTTTTTAACACCAAAACACAAGATTTTATGAAAAAATCAGATCAAAATCAAATAAAAACTCAAGAACACGAAGAACACAAAGAACACAAAGAAAAAAAAATTCAGAAAAAAAAATCACTTATCTGATCGATTCCTTCATCTGATTTCTTGCATTCTGCTCTGATACCAATTGTGTGTCCACAATTACTGATCAATCTTCATAATCTTCATAATCATACATGGCAGATTTATATTTTCATTCAAGAACATCAAGAACACTTGAGAGAGAAAGTCAATGCATGTAAGCTCAGTCAAACCCTCAATTAT
>NW_020204443.1:3593-11852 GCF_001531365.2 Cynara cardunculus var. scolymus
CGGAATTCTAGAAATAAAACTATTTGATGTTTGGGGTATAGACTTCATGGGACCTTTTCCTCTGTCCAATAATTGTGCCTACATATTGGTAGCTGTGGACTATGTGTCCAAATGGGTGTAAGCCATGGCTTGCCATTCCAATGATGCTAAAACAGTTGTGAAGTTTTTACAAAAGCACATATTCACTTGATTTGGTACACCTCGTGCCTTAATCAGTGATGAAGGCACTCACTTCATAAACAACATGCTAGAAGAAGTTCTGGATAAATATGACATCAAGCATAGGGTAGCAACTGCCTACCATCCTMAGACCAAYGGATTAGCTGAATTGTCAAATAGGGAGATAAAAGGGATTTTGGCCAAAGTAGTCAAGCCACATATAAAAGATTGGGCCTCTAAGTTAGATGATGCATTRTGGGCCTATCGGACTGCTTACAAAACCCCTATTGGTATGTCTCCCTATAAATTGGTCTTTGGTAAAGCTTGTCATTTGCCAGTGGAATTAGAGCATAAGGCCTATTGGGCCATTAAGGAACTGAACATGAGTTTAGATGAGGCCGGAAGAAAAAGGACTTTGCAGCTTTGTGAACTGGAAGAACATAGGAATTTTTCCTATGAAAATGCTAAGCTTTACAAAGAAAATACAAAAAAATGGCATGATAAAAAGATTCTTCCAAAAGAGTTCATAGAAGGCCAAAAAGTCCTATTGTTCAATTTAAGGTTAAAATTATTTCCGGGAAAGCTGAATTCCCGATGGACCGGACCTTTTGTTATTGCCAAGGTATACCCCTATGGAGTCATTGACCTGATAGATCCGGAGAGGGGTACCACTTTCAAAGTGAACGGGCAACGAGTAAAACATTTCTTTGATTCCATGATTTCTACTCAACCTATTGAGGTTATCTTTTTAAAATAATAAGTCTCTGTAAATATTTAGTATTTATAATCTATTATTTTATTTTGCATTTTCAATTTTTTTTAGACTAAGTTTTTATATTCTTTTTATATAGAATAAGTATCTATTTATATATTAGGTTTATTTTGGATCACGTTTTAACTGTCTTTGGGCCAGCCGGCCCAATCTCTCAAGTAACCAGGCCGGCTAAAATAATTGGTGGCCCTTTTGGTTTCATCTCTTAACAGGCCGCAAGGAAAAGGTCCAAGTATGAAGCCATGTTCACGAGGCCCAAATTGATAGCCCATGCGGAAGAAGAGCCCAACGCCTAAGCCTACTCTCGGTACGGTCTTGATCAAAATCCCATGCATTCGTACCTGTTAGAACACAGCGCAAGTCTTTTCGTCTCCAAGCTCTCAACTCGTCAGCACCATCACCGTACTTTCTTCTCGATCACACCAAGAGCATAAGCATTACTCATCAAATAAGCATTCTCGAGAAGGAAGGGACTTCCTAGGATCTGGCATTACAGCGCAAGGTACAATTTCTGACTCATAGCACAAATCGATCGGTAACTGACATTGGTAAGAGGAAGTTTTGAAATTTGTGAAGCCAAACCTTGGAGAAGAAGATTAAAGGCTTTAAAAACCCCTGCTCACTATTCATTCACCATTCGGTTTAAGTTCAAGCCACTGTTCACCTTTGTTCTCCTTTGCTCTGAGAACCACTACACAGTCCCTGTTTCATTCGAATGGCCATAATAAAAAAAAGAGCAAGAAGAAGGGAAGGGGAAGCAGATTCCATGCCGCCTGAGACCACTCATGAACAAACCCATGTTAGTGAGGAGGAGCCTATTGATGCCATCCCTGTGAGACAAGTTCCTTTTGCCAAACCAACACCTGCACCATTTACTAAACCCCAGACTCAAGCTCCTGTGATGATTACGCCTGAACCACAACCTATCCCACAATATCAGTCCGGCCCTCGAATGACAAGGAGCAGAGCCAAGGGCCTGATTAATTTCAAGCATGTGAAGCAACCAAAGGGGACTGTGTTTAATGTATCTGATGGGAGTGATTCGTTACCTGAGAGTCCTAAGGCTAAAACCAATACACCCGGAGCATCACAAGCATAGCATCCTTCATCGACTACTTTGGTAGAAGCTACAACCAAGATGAACACTCAAAGCCTGCATCCCAGCACCACAGAAAGACTACATGCAGGTTTGACATTCACTAAACCTCTGACTATGGATTTACTGTCTGGTTTTCCTGTTTACCCACAGGCATCAGGCCATTGCTGCCTCAAATGAAGCATTAGGCTTAAGATCTGAAAAATGTGCACCCACCATGTCAATAGTCCACTCTCAGTCATCCATGGCTGTTCAAACTCCAAAAAAGGGAAGTTCATCCCTTAAACACTATGTTGATGCTGCTTTGGCAGCTATGGACAAAGCAATCAGAAGAGAACCAGAGTGTACAACAGCCCCTGTTCAACCAACTGTCCCTACCACGCATGCACACCCTTTCTTTAGAAACAGGACCACTGAGTTCAATTTTTTTAAACCTCCACACTTCACCAATATACCTGTTTCATCATCAACCATAGAACCTACACTACTCAAGCATGCATCCACATCTAGAACAGCACCTGTAGGAACATTGTATAAACCAACCCCTATCCGAGCAATGCCTAACACAGCCACCATTGAAACTACCCCTGTTGAACCAATACAGAAACCTACCCCTGTTGCAACCACCAGCCCTCTACCCACTGAACCCATCCCTCTGCCAGACACTGTATCTATCCAAGAATTGGATTTTGTCCTAGGCTTATCACCCTCTAACCCCAGCCTTACACCATTTGAACATAGCGAAAACCCCTCCGACCCTCAAAACACACCAGTTACTCAAACACCACCACCATCACCACATTCCACTCAACCTAGCCCAAACCAATCCCCTAGCCCTGTACACTATGGGACTCATAATTATTATGAGGGTGCACCTGTGCATGATAGCCCAGAAATGGAAAATGAAAGAGATGAGGTGGATACCGGGGCCAGTTTGAAAAGAAAGATGCCAAGAAGAAAGAGAGTAACCAGAATGGAGACAGGATGCTCAAAGAGGAGAAGAGAAGAAAGTGACAGGTCTGAGGATGAGGACAGAGCACCAAGAAGAAGAAAAAGGACGGAACAGCAGTTTGAAGACGGGCCTGGTATATTTCTGAAACCCAAGCATTTGTTCAGCACACCCCTTGCCAGAAAAACTTACCTTCAGTATTCTGAAAAAGTGGGGGTGACACAAAAGGGTTTTACTCAGCAGTTATTGATGGCCAATCCAAGCATTAAGGCCACAATAGAATCTTTAGGATGGGAAACATTATGTGACGTACCTAACCAATATAATCTTAGTTGGGTTAGGGAATTTTACACTGAGGTGGCCGTCACGGATGGGGTGAATTTGAAAGTAAGAAAGACCCCTGTCTCATACTCCCCCACTGCCATTAATGACTTGTTAGAGCTCATCCCACCTTCCTACTCCGAGCTTGATAGGTTAACAGCTGGGTGTACTGATGAGGAGCTTGAGATGATCTTAGCCACTATAGCTAAGGAGGGGGCTGTATGGAGTTTCAAAGGAAAAGCTAGGTTGCTTAAGACCCAATATCTGAAACCAGAGGCAAATTTATGGTTCTACTTCATGAGACATACCATCCACCCCACCAGCCATGATACAAATCTATGCCTAGAGAGAGTTCTGATTCTATATTGTATCTTAGAGGCTAGACCTTTTGATGTTGGGAGAATGATGTGCTCCAACATAAAGGCCTGTGGGGAGAGAACCAATGGGAAGTTGTTGTACCCCTCATTAATTCATAAATTGTTGCTAAAAGCCCAAGTCCTTTGTTTGCCCAAGGATGTGATGTCAATGGAGAAAACCTCCATAGACAAGAAAAATATGGACAGATTGATGAGAGAGAATGCAAAGGTTCAACCAGATGCACCAACATCCTCCATGGCAGCTCTGAAGGCTGAGTTGATGAAGGCTATGGACGATCATGCCAGCAGTTTGAAGAAAGTGATAGTGAAGAAACATCACAAATTGATGAAGAGAGTTGATGAATTGAAGAAGGAAGTGGAAATTTTGAAGAAGGAAAGGGTACAGTGGGCTGAGTACAAGACACAGAAGGAGAGGATACTTAGGGCCGCCACCAAGCATGGACAATCAAGGAGTACAGTCAAGCTTCCACCGCCACCAAAGTCCATCCTTTTGCTGCAATCAGACTCTCCTACTCAGTCTGAGTAGGACAGGTTCTACCTTCTTACTTCTCTGTATATATTATGTTATGCATAGGTCATTGTTAGAAGCTCATAGCTATTTTGCTGTTTTAAAAAGCCTTTGCTGATTTGCTATTTTAGACATGAGGCTTGCTGTTTTTCATGGCTTTGTAGGCATAAAAATTGTTTGCCGTTTTGATGTGTGGCCATGATAGATATGCTGCTCAATCCTCTGTTTTGGCAAAGCCAAGCCTGATTGTTGCTGTTTTTAAGACTCAACCTCTGCTGCTTTTAAGTTTGTTTTGTTGTTTTGTTTTGCTGTTTTGCTGTTTTTATGCACCATTCAAGTTTTAGTTTGTTGTTTAAGGGCATATGCTACCTGCTGATTACTTCCTGCTGTTTGTTGTTTAAGGCTGAGCATTGAATGTCCCATTTCTGTTTGCCAAAACAGAGGGTTTTTGTTTGATCTCTAATCTACTGTTTTTAGATTTCATGACTTTTTGCTGTTTTTAGTTAACAATAATTTGCTGATTTGATACTATAGTCTTAGCCTGGCATTTTGATTTGCTGATTTCATTTTGATTTGCTGTTTTACAATGGAGCAGGGCCTTTCATGCATGCTTTGATTTGCTATTTTAAAGCCTAAGCAGCACCCTTCTTACATGCTATTTTGCTGTTCTGACATTAGTAACTTATGTTTGATTTGCTGTTTTCAGGATTTTTCCCTTTTAATTTGCTGTTTTAATCTTGTACAAGGGGTGTATACAGTTCAATTTTCCTGTTTCTTTGCTGTTTATGACATCATCCTGTGGGGTGCATGTGTTTTTCTTTTCATTTGCTGTTTTAAGCTTTATGCAGCCTTACTTAGATCTTTTATTTGCTGTTTTTGACAAGACACCATGCAATGCAAGTTTAGATTTATTGTTATGATTTGCTGTTTTAATCTTGTAAAAAGGGGCTCATGCAATTAACTGTTTTGAACCACTTGCTTATTTGTTTTCATTTTATCTCCCTTGAGATATTTTTGTTGTTTTTAATTAGTTCATTAACACTCATATTTTGTTGTTTTTAAGATATCAAATAGTATTGGGAATGCATTGTTTTGTTGTTTTGCTGTTTTGCTGTTTCTGCTGCTTTAACATAATAAATAGTTTTTAATTTGCTGTCCACTTTGTTGTTTGCTGTTTTAAGTTGCTGTTTTCAACTTTGTTGTTTTAATCCTACAAGGCATGTAATGACTAACAAATTTGAAGCCTTAGGCTTGCCTGTGTAGAGATATTCCTTTCTATTTGCTGTTTATAGTATGCAGACTTAATCATGCACTGTTTTTGTGTCTTACTTCTGTTTGGTTGTTTTGCATAGCTGATCTGATGACTCTGAGGGAGGACTTTGGTTGATGTTCTCATTTGCTTACCTCCCTCCTCAATGCTAAATACAGTTTCAGATGTATCATGAGAAGACAATGGCAATCCCATTGTCTTGTTCTTTTTAATCTTTTTCATGGCAAAACAATGGCAATCCCATTGTTTGGTTCCAATTGGGCAATCTCATGGTAAAACAATGGCAATCTCATTGTTTGGATTCATATGGCCATGTTGTTTGATGATGCAGTCCTCTGGTTGACTGTTTTGATTTAAAGCTCATCCTTGGTACCACATCTTAACTCTAGGGTCAACTTGACTTAGAGTTGGACTGTTGGTTTTGTTTAAAGCTTTTCTTTGAGTCTGTAAGTCCTTTTATTTTCACAAGATGACCAAGTCACACTTGTGACTTCTCATCTTTGCTTTTCTGTTTCAATTATTTTTTTATTTTTTTAGTTTGTTTGCTTTTCTGTTTCAATGGTTTTTAGTATTGAGTCCTTTTCCTTTTAAAGATAGTCAATTACACTTGTATTGATCATCTTTGCTTTTATGTTTCATTTTAGGATTTTAGGCACTGATTTTAAGTAGCATATCTTCCTTTAGCTTTATATGCACCAAAAATAGAATAAAAGATGAATTTGTTGTATAAATGCTTGAATTGATGCCATAGCCACAATAATCCAAAGCCTAACCATCTTTGTCTTAATTTGAGCCTCTAGAACTATCCAACCATTTCAAAAGCTTTCACTTGATTCAACTTGGGCCTTCATTTCATTTTGGCCAACTTGTAGCCTTCATACACTTACAATGAGGACATTGACTCCCTTAAGTTTGGGGGAGGGTCCTAAAAGTACCAAACACTTTATAGAGTTCATGAAACATATGCATTAAGACCAAAAGACAAACAAAGGAACATAGTTCCATGTCTTGTGCATACAAAAGAGTGTCAATGTACACCAGAATGTTTGAAAAGGACCATAGTGTCCAAAATACCTCAATATGNGAATGTTTGAAAAGGACCATAGTGTCCAAAATACCTCAATATGAGATGCATAGCAGTAAAATTGTGCTATGGAGTGAAAAAAGTAAGAAGAGGTAAAATGCATGCATTGAAAAGAAAAAGCCAAATGCAAAATCCAATTCAAAGACCCAATCTATCTGTTGAATCTAGTATARCAAAARARATGTAGGCTAGCTTATGGTTTGGTAATATGAAAGATTTAAGTTTGGGGGAGCTAGGTTTATGAAGGGCTATGGATATCAAGCATCAAATCATGAGTATAACACTTTCATTCAAACTTTTCAAAAATATGCATATTTTGGCTATGGAATGTTTATGCTCAAATTTTTTTCAACTTTGAGTCTTTTTATTTGTCATTTTCTGTTGTTTGGGGACAAACAACAATTCAAGTTTGGGGGTGTGATAAGTGTTAATTTATTAACTTTATTACATCATTTTCTTAAACATTTTCATTTGTTTTATTTGCCCATTAGTGTCTTAATTGAGTTTTTTTACGTCTTTTTCATATATAGGTAGTTATATAGTATATCTTATGTTAATTTCCTGTTTATGCAGGTTTTTGAAGATTTTTGGGGCCAGTCCTGCGACAGTCCTACAGGACCAGGAGTGGTAAGGTCCTATAGGACCTGTCTGAATGCTGGAAATCTTTTGGGCCAAGGATGAATGGGCTTATCCAAAGAGAAGGCTTGGTCAACAACCTTGGGCTTAGTCAAAGCCCAGCTTGGAGGGAACTTTTTGTCTTATTAGTTGGCATCTACCATGAAGCTTCTCTTAGCCTATATAAAGGAGTTTAAGTCTTTTGTTTAAACACTACACTTTTCACCAACAAAAACCATTTAGCCACTTAGCCATCTTATGTACTTTTATAGCCTTTGTGATAATCTTGTGTTAGCTACTCTCAAGAACATTACCTTCGGTTCTAAGTTTTCGTTTCTTGTTATTTGATATTTCAAGAATCGATTTTTGTAAGTTGTGATCTTATTCTCAAAGTTTATTTTAAGTACTCATATTTAATCCTCATCTCGCTTCTAGTTTCAAGTTACATTTCGTTTTCTTGTCTCTGAATTACGTAGTCTAAATAATTTGCTTTTACAAGTTTGCGAGTAACCTTTCGGTCTTTGTAACGAAACTTGTTATGCAAGTTACGTTACTTGACTTGCAAGTTTTCTTTCCCATTTTCCAAGATTTTCAAGTATCATCCATCCATCCATCAAAGTACTTTTTGGTCTTTCCAACATGTACTTGCTTTTCTTTTATTATTATTATTAGATTAGTATAATTATTATTATTTAGTTATTAATAATATATACTTCAGTCTTTTATCTTTCAGTCCTTTACATTTCAGTATTTATATTTCAGTATTTATATTTCAGTATTTACATTTCAGTATTTATATTTCAGTATTTATATTTCAGTCTTTATATTTCAGTATTTATATTTCAGTCCTTTACATTTCTGCAATTTACATTTCTGTCATTTAATTTCTAGTATTTCCATTTCTTGTAATTTACTTTCTGCAATTTACTTTCTGCAATTTACTTTTCCGTCTCAGTATTTACTTTTTTGTCCTTGCATCATTCGAGAGAAGAAACCAAGCGATGATGGGCTAACGCCTTAGCTTGGGGTGTAACGGAAAATTATGACCAAAGCCGATGTGAAAGTACAAAGGTGTCTTATTAGCATTATAGTCTGCTATTTATTTCAG
>NW_020204444.1:0-1101 GCF_001531365.2 Cynara cardunculus var. scolymus
GTTATATAGTTTATTCTCAGACTTAGAATACAACTCTGAACTCCTCTTCAGAGTTACGTTTTTGAGTTATAAGAAGTCAGAATTCTTGTGATTCAGAGTTATGCTCGTGTATACTTTATAGACTTAGAAGACAACTCTGAATTCCTCTTATTCAGAGTTAAGTCCAAAGTTATTTTCCAGCCTAACAATAGAATTCTGAATTCTTGTGTTCCAGAGTTAATGTCAAGAGTTTTCTCATTTAAAATACCCCGTGTAATACACGGGGTCGAACCTAGTGTGTGTGTGTGTGTGTATATATATATATATATTATTAATTACTAGAAAGGTACTTATATAATTAAGCGAGATACATTTCGATTTTAGTGTTTTGTTTTATTTTTTTTTCTCAGTCGATGTTATAATACGGTTTTATGTGGTTTTGAAAAACGATGAAATTTTTATTTTTGAATAAAATATAAATATGAAGACATCATAAAAAATTGAAAAAAAAATATTGATATTAGTACCAAACTAACTAYTTTCAATTTCTCCTTTTTTGTGTATTTGTTTAATTCATWTTTTTTGGTTTAATAATATATTTTTTTATAAAGATAATAATTAAATATTTTGTTAGAAGTCAATAATTATCCTAATTATATTTTAGATTTTTTCTATATTTAAAATGAAATGTTTATCATCTATTTGATTATGTTTATCTGTAATTAGTTACACAAATTCAAACATTGAAACTTTAATATAATCTTGAATTTTAAGCAATATGTATCAATAAATAGTGCTTAATGCATAGAAAATGATTTTTAAAAGTTTTTGTCAAATGTTTTATAATATAGTATAGATATATTAAGTATATATATATATATATGTATATATTAATATAGAATATATATAGAGAGAGTAAATTACATCTTTGGTCCCTGTGGTTTTATTATACGTTTTGTCCATACTTAAAATGACTGAAATGCTCTCTTAATTAACCTATTTAACAAAAAAATCTAACGGGTTAGATTTAGGGACCAAAGTGTTATAAAATGAAAACCATAAGAATGTAATCCATAGATATTTCAAAATACAGACTCGACGTGTTAAAACACATAAACCACA
>NW_020204444.1:3118-5767 GCF_001531365.2 Cynara cardunculus var. scolymus
CATGTTGCTTCTGGTCTTTTGTGAAACTTCCACCGAATTTTAACTAGACTTATTTCTTTGTTTCTCAGCACCCTGATCTTTCAGTCGATTACAGCTTCCGGTGTTTCCACAAAATTCAGCTTATTGTCTAGTTGAATTTCTAATAACGGTATAGCTAAATTCGGATCAGCCAAACATTTCCGTAAATTCGACACATGAAAAGTGTTGTGAATCAAATTCAGCTCTTCTGGCAGCTCTAACTGATATGCTACTGGCCCAATTCATTTACATATTCTGAACGGCCCYACATACCTCGGACTGAGCTTTCCTTTCTTTCCAAATCTGATGACACCCTTCCATGGCGAAACTTTTAACATCACAAAATCACCTATACCAAACTCAATTGGCTTTCGACGATTATCTGYATAACTTTTATGGCGATCTTGTGCTGTTTTTATTCTTTCACGGATTTGTTCGATCTTTTCAGAAGTTTCTTGAACAATTTCAGGACCTGTCAGTTATTTTTCACCCACTTCATTCCAACATAACGGCGTTCGACATTTACGTCCATACAACACTTCATACGGTGCTGCTTGGATACTGGAATGATAACTATTGTTATATGCAAACTCTATCAATGGCAAGTGATCTTCCCATGATCCCCCGAAGTCAATAATACAACTTCTCAACATATYCTTGAGAGTCTGAATAGTTCTTTCACTCTGCCCATCAGTCTGCGGATGATAAGTTGTACTTAATCGAATTTCAGACCCCAAAGCTTTCTGTAATCCTCCCCAGAACTTTGAAGTAAACCGACTATCTCTATCAGAGATAATAGACAAGGGAACACCGTGTCTGGTAACAATTTCTTTGATGTAAATCTGCGCTAGCTTTTCTAAAGAGTATTTCTCTCTTATTGGTAGAAAATGCGCAGATTTAGATAAACGATCAACAATTACCCAAATTGCGTCATACNGACCTGTAAATTCAGCTTTGATATTAATATGTTACTCTGAATGAACTCTAAGACGAATAAAGTGCAGCGGAAACAATTATAAGAACAGAACAGAGTAATTAAACCAAGAACACACAGTTAAGATGATGAAGAAGATGAACACAGGAGAATAGCTTCAAAGGTTTTTCAATTCATTCAATTGAAAATTGACGATAACAATACGGAAGCACACTGAATACAAAGGCCTTAGCTGCTATTTATACTAGATCCTAACGACTTTACTAACAAGATCTAGACACGTGAAATCATCTAAGCCGTCCAAATAAAGTCGATTAAGTCCTAGTCACGTGAGAAGCACATGTAGGTACAACCTTTGAAAAACAGTTGGAAAAGGATCTTCACAGAAGACGAAATCAACAGACCCTCTATGAGCCATCTCAGAGGCTCTGCTGTAATAGACTTGCTTGTTCTTATTGACAGAAGACCATTTTCCAGAACCACTGTGAGAGACATCAGAGGTTCTGTCATACTTTACTTGTTTGAATATAAGGCTTCTGTCGTTAGTCCTCTGTTGTCTTCTGTGGAAGATAAGCTTCTGTCAAGACTTGCAGAATACTTTTTCTATACTTTTACTAGAGATAAATAACAGAGCTAACACAGGTCTTTAGCCCAATAGTTTCATAAATAAACAGTATAGTTTGCATAACTTCATGGTTTTTCCCCAGTTTAAATAAACAAAAAAAATTAAAAGCGGGGCCTTGAATACTCACTTGTTTGCTGTTTTAAATATCCAAGAGCTTGACAATGCTTGAAGCTCTAATCGTCCACCCTAGACTTTCCTAAACAATCCAACATCCAGAAATTAGATCACCTATAGGTTCTCGATAAAGATAAAGTTAAGTATGTCTCATGTAATGCCGTTGAGTTTTCATGATTTAAAGTTGATATTTATATCATTTGCCCTTTGAAATAGTCCAATATTTTATATCCAAGTCTTCAACACATGAAGAAACACTTGGACAGAATATAAATTCTAAATCTGGAATTTTTGGTCTCACAAATCACTGTCAAAAGAAACCTTCCATAACTCTTTTTGAGTCCAAATTTTTATATCATCAATAGTAATGAGTTAAAAAGATTTATCCCGAATATCAAGAATTTTGGATGGGTTTTAAGGCACTCATTAATACCCTACAACTTTGAGTGACACAGTCCCTAAGACAAATTGCACACTCTTCGAGGCCATTTGGGGGGTCTAAATTCATAATTTTTTAGTGATTTTAACTTTAGTCTAAAGCTAACACATAAGGCTAACTTCCAGAAAAAGAATCACCCATTTTCATTGAGTTTTGAAAAAGATATTACCGTTTTAAAATTCATGCAAGATTCTGTCAGCAATGCTCTNGAATAGACCGCAGTCATTGAAATTATTATCAGTTTGAAAACATTTAAATCAAAACTTTATTTTTAAGAAAAAATAACAATTTCTTTTAAAAACCTAAAATATCATCACAAATCTGGTCAACAAGTCCGGTCAACAAATCCGGTCAATAAATCCGGTCAACAAGTCCGGTTAACAACTGTCCGGGTTATATACTTGGAATAAAATTCACATTGTCCAGACATCTAATCCGGTCAACACACCACATATCCTTTGAACGGTTTATACTTAGAACAAAATTCACATTTTGAACGGATAACAAATCCGGACAACA
>NW_020204444.1:6074-7446 GCF_001531365.2 Cynara cardunculus var. scolymus
TGCTCTATTTGCACCATAATCTTGTATCAAGAACTTGAAGGCTCAAAACGTAATATTTTTGAGTGAGACCAGTTGCATTAGAAAGATAACTCATCAAAGTACGTTTTAGAAGAAAAAACAGAACATTTGAACTTTTATTTTGAAAGATACAGTCGACACAAGTGCTAACAGAATCTGTCAGTTTTCAAAATATATCTTTTAATGATTAACTTCCACATGCAATGAGGTTTTATCCTATTTTCATTGAGTTCTAAGTTCGTGGATCATAGATTATCATCATTTTGAAGACATTTTCATATCTTTGATGTATAATCTCCTCTTTTGAATTCTCCAGAAATTTAATTACAAAGTCAAGAAGAAGGTGTAGAAAATGAGAATCTTTGTTATTGTCCAAAGGTAAGATAACCATTCTAATACCTTTTGCTTGAAATCTTGAATATTCTTCAAGATTGACATATTGTTAATGTTGTTTGAAGATGAAATCAGCTGGAGGGGTATGGTTTAGAGAGAGAGAGGTTAGTGAGAGGAAAGATTTATGCAAAATGAGGATGAAAAATGGGAGTTTTTAAATAATATGGAGTATTTATATGTGGGTTTAAAGAAAGGAAATGGGCTGGTCTTATTAGAGCCCAAGTCCATACTTGTTTGTTTTTATTTTTATTAAAATAAGGCCCATTTAAAGTAAAACATAAATATAATTGTCAAATACTGATAAAATATCAGTATTAGGTCAAAATTCCAAATTTTTGTAAAATTATTTGGACATTCAAATAAAACTTTTTATAATTTAATTTGAACTTTTATAATATCAACTTTATTTTCTTTGGAGAATTTTTATGAATTTTGCATTACATAAGTTAACTTTATCAGTTACCCAACGGAATAGGATTTTCTGAACTATATTTTGGGAACTAAGTCAGATGAATTCTAATCAACATGACAAGATCCTAATATAATTCTTAATTTTAAAAATCCTATAAGGTGCTAATCTGACGCCCAAAAATGACGGATGTCACAGCTTGTATAATCTTCATCTGAGTAAGCTGTCAGTTCAAAACTAGTACCCTTGGGATACCAGAGTCCAAGATTAGCAGTCCCTTTGAGATAACGGAAAATGCGCTTAATGACACTTAAATGGTACTCTTTTGGATTAACCTGATATCTGGCACAAAGATGTGTTAAAAACATAATATCAGGTCTACAAGACGTCAAATACATTAAAGAAACTATCATGTCTCGGTATGTTTTCTGATCTACAGCTTTTCCAGACAGATCAACATGTATTTTCAGTCCATGAGCCATAGGTGTTTTTATAGATGAACAGTTTTCCAAATTAAATTTCTTCAGGATATCAAAAATATATTTTGTTTGA
>NW_020204444.1:7703-9003 GCF_001531365.2 Cynara cardunculus var. scolymus
GCTTCTTGCTGTTCTCTTTCCCACTGGAATTTAACATTCTTCCGAGTCAGTTTAGTCAATGGCACAACTATCTTAGAAAAATTCTGAATGAACTTTCGGTAATAACCGACCAATCCCAGAAAACTACAAACTTCAGACGGAGTCTTAGGAGCTTCCCATTTTACAACTGCTTCTATTTTCATGGGATCAACTTTAACTCCTGATTCTGAAATGACGTGACCCAGAAATTGAACTTCTCTTAACCAAAACTCACACTTGGACAATTTTGCATACAACTTTTCTCTTTTCAACAATTCCAGTATCAGACGAAGGTGTCTTGCATGCTCTTCTTCAGTCTTAGAGTATATAAGAATATCATCAATAAATACAATAACGAATTTAGCAAGGTATTCCTTACATACCCTATTCATCAAGTCCATAAAAGCTGCGGGCGCATTAGTTAAACCAAAAGGCATAACTAGGAATTCATGATGTCCGTACCTTGTCCTAAATGCTGTTATTTCAATATCTTTTTCTCTGACTTTAAGTTAATGATATCCTGACCTCAAATCAATTTTAGAAAAATAACTTGCTCCCACTAGTTGATCAAACAAGTCATCAATCCTCGGTAAAGGATATTTGTTTTTGATTGTCAACTTATTCAATTCACGGTAATCTATGCACATTCGCATAGATTCATTCTTCTTTTTGACAAACAAGACCGGAGCACCCCAAGGCGAAGTGCTAGGCCTTATAAATCCTTTATCGGTTAAATCTTTCAACTGTGTTGCCAATTACTTTAGTTCGGACGGAGCTAAACGATACGGCGCTTTTTCTACGGGTGCAGCTCCTGGTATAAGATCGATTCGGAATTCAACAACTCTATCTGGTGGTAATCTAGATAAATCTTTCGGAAAAACTTCAAGATATTCACAAACTATTGGGATCAATTCTTAATTAATCGTTGTTGTTTCAAAGTCAATCTATTCACTCGTCTAGATAATATTTTTCCCTGTTCACTAATAAATCGACTAATTAATCAAATTGCTTTGGGTCATTCCATCATCTAACTATGTTCCTATTTATTTTTGTTTCTAATTGGTCAGGTGCATTTCATGTAACAGGCTTGTAGGGTGGATCTCGAAAGATATGAAAGATCTCCCTCCAAGCCGTATTCGCTAAGTTCACGAGTTGGAGATAAGCGGACTCGAAACTCTTCTGGGCTTTCATTACTGACAGAATACTAATGCGATGATTCTGACGGTCACCATAAATAATAATTGTTCTCTGGTCTGGCAAAATAATTCTGATCATCTTCTGA
>NW_020204444.1:9939-11470 GCF_001531365.2 Cynara cardunculus var. scolymus
GATCAGAGGTTTTGTATCTACTGATAAGAGCTTTCATGTCATAATCATATTTTTAGATGTTTTAAGAAAAGAATTTTATACTAAGAATCTTTTTATGAAAACCAGACCAGAGAGGCTCTAGTTGGCTTACACGTTGAACTTGAGAGGCTCTGGTTGATCATGTCTTTTGAACCAGAAGCTCTGGTTAGTACAACCAGAGGCTATGGTCGAGGAACTAGAAGCTTTGGAAGAAATACCAGAGGGGCTCTGGTCCTGGATGTTGAAATATGTTACAAGTGTGGTTTGGAACCAAAGGCCCGATGGCCCGAAGCAGTATGTTTTTAGTTTTGCTTCATAAGATGAATGATTTGAAATAAACATTTTGGTGATCTTCACACTGCACTACATAAAAGGGAACCTCACTAGACATTCATGTCTAACCCTCATTTCGTGTTTTCAAAATTATGTGTGCATGTAAAGATAATAAGGGAAAGAGCATTATGTGAATTACTTCCCTATGTGCTTAGCTATTTTGGAAGCATAGATGCTAGGATATAAGAGCATGTACTTTTAAAATATTTGGGTTGTGTATTTTACATTATAGACTCTTGTATCAAAGACCTATGTGGGGGAAAACATGTATTTTATATATGAAATATGGGTTATATGCAATATAATATCCGTGTTTCGTTAACTCGTACAAACTGGGTTACGTAAATTTTTGGTAGAATTATGCATAACATATTTGTACCCTATGCTTAACCAACTTATACCCTAGACTAGTTTTGTGTCAAAAGTTGAGTTTATACCTATATTAGTATGAAGTTGAGAATATAGATTTAAAGGGTGAAAACCGCCAAATAGTTAAACTATATATAAATAAATATATATATATATATATATATATATATATATATACAGGTGCTACACACTCGATTGTTTCTGAAAACTTCGAAGAAAATCTTAAATCATATGAACAATCCACTAAATTTCCATTACATATTACTACTCCATGGGTAGTTCAATATGTATATTTGGGCAATTCCCAAACTGTCCGTTATTTATTGGCGATCGAATTCGGGAAGTTACTTTACTACCGATGAAAATGGATCACTTTGATATCATCCTTGGCATGGATTGGTTGTCTAAACATCGAGTGACCATCGACTGCAAAGCCAAACAAATCATCTTCGGTCACGTCAATGAACCCGAATACGTGTTCCAGGGTGTTTCACCTGAGAAGGGAACTCGTGTTATCTCAAAAGTAAATGTTAAAGCAATGGTATGGCAAAGATGTGAAGGATTATGCCTTAAACTTGAAGATATTCCTGTTGTTAATAAATTTCAAGATGTCTTTCCAGATGAACTTCCAGGAGTTCCTCCGGAAAGGGAAATTGAATTTACAATTGATCTTGTTCCGAGAGCTGCATCTATCTCAAAGGCTTCGTATCGTATGGCTCCGACCGAAATGAAAGAACTTAAGGAACAACTTGAAGATCTTTCTAATCGTGGTTTCATTCGACCCAGTGTATCTCCGTGGGGTGCACCGGTC
>NW_020204445.1:0-1496 GCF_001531365.2 Cynara cardunculus var. scolymus
ATATTTTTGATTCGTCACTCCCTATAGCCACTCATCATGTTATTTCTCCCAATAAACGGTTCCCATTCAAAATCCCTCACTATAAATACCCCTTCCCCCCAAAACATAAACCTTTACATTACTCCTTACTCTGATGAACCTCAAGATTTCCGGCCAAACCTGCAAATATGTCTTCCAGTTCATCCGCCTCCGCTCAATTTGTAAATGTCTCAAGCGACAACGAAGTAACCCAATCCCAAGCACTAACCTCTCATGCTGTATCGTTTTTCAAAAATCGATACGAGAAAGTGGTATTGGTAAAGAAACCCAACAATTATTTCGTCGCTCCATCTCAATCTGGCTTCCCTGAATATACGTATCCCCTCCTTGAAATTCTTCGTAACCATCCTCTATACTTTCCTCTCTCAGCAACTAAACCTACACCAGAAACATATATTACCCAATTCTTGCTAAGCTCATATATACCTACCTTGGAAAATTCTGGATTAAGCATCGTAGGTTATGCTTCACACCCGACGGTCAAATCGCTTATTCCAATGGAACTGAATGTGAATACCCTGCGAACAGCCCTCCGTCTACCTTCCTTGGCAACTCTCAATTTGGATACCTTCGCCCCAACCCCAACAGACGCCGAACTAATTCAATTCCTCGAATTTCACTCCTACTCAGCCAAGACTAAAATTGTTAAAAGGACTGAATTCAAACGAAAAGGCCTTCCCCCAATTTGGAACACTCGGTTCTCGATAATAAATTGCTGTCTAACAGGGAAGGTTGGCAGCCATGACCAAGCCTCACACGCCATGCTTTCCATTGTATATGGAATCTATTTCAACCTGCCCCTTGATTACGCACARCTCATCTTCGAAGACATGGTGGGATTAATTAAAAAGAAGTGTGCTATTCAGAGKGGTGAGAAGTCCAAGGTGAAGGCACAAAAGAAGGCCAAAGAGGACCTCAATCATCCAAATCTAATTCTACAGAGGTTCTTTGGTTTGGTCTTTGGTGAAATGATAGCAGAGAAGCTGCCCTCTGCAGAACCAAATGCGAGGCTGTATGCAATGAAAGAGTTCCACCCCACAGAGCATGAGCTAGGGTACAGAAGCCTAAGACCTCTATTAAAAGCCATGCTCAAATACCTTAGCCACGGAGATAGGAAAGCGTACAGAGGCCAGAGCCGGTCCCTGAAACCCCTCTACGCATAGGTTTCCCCTTAGGAGAGAAAGTGCAAAAAATGAGGGTTGAGGGAAGAAGGGAGGAACCAGCAGAGGCTAGAGAGTTGAGTGAGGACAGACCGAGAGTAGCAAGTCCCCCACCAAAGAAGACAAAGAAGACTCAGAAGGATGTTGACTCTTCTGAGAAAAAGAAAGGGAAGAAGAGACYYGCARAAGAAGAKGGTCCAAGCAGTCCTCTGCAAAAGCCAAAGAAGAAGAAATCAAAGAAGGCCCAACCCGCAGAGGTTGTGGTCATAGAGGCTGTACTCCAAGAAAGCCCAGCAG
>NW_020204445.1:1931-6688 GCF_001531365.2 Cynara cardunculus var. scolymus
CCAAGGACTCGTCACAACCTAGAGAGGCATTCGTTGCCCCTCCACACCAGAGTGAACAACCAAGTTATGCTTCAGAGGCATACGAGAGGTTCACAGAGACTGCGAGTCTAGAACGCCCAAAGTCCACACTCGATCCCTCTACCAAGTTAGGCTCTGAACCTACTGGGCACGACATCGATAGAACACCGGTAGGCTCTCCAATTAGAGATGTTCGAGGATCCGATGGAAGTCCCCGAGCTGACATCTACAAACCAGTCACTGAGGGCGCCTCACGCTCCGAGGCTACTAGGTCACCATGAGTTGGTGATCTAGGTTCCCAGAGTACTTATATGACGAAGGAGGAGTTACAAACCTTCACCACAGAGGTATTCAAGAGGATGGATGAGTTGAAAAGCTTGTTCTCCTCCCAACCGGCGACAGAGGCTCTTGCACCATTAACAGAGGCTCTGAAGGAGTTGACTTCCACAACTTCTGAGCTCAAGGCAACCGTATCAGCCCTTCAGAGCTCTATCCTCAACAAAGACGACCTCACAGAAGCTTTCAACGCCCTGTCTCTCAAACCTTCTTCAATCCAAAAGCCCAAGACAGAACTAACAGAGGTTGCCGCCCAATTCGCTGCAGACTTCATTTCCGCCGGCTACACGGATTATTCTGCCTTCAAGGATGAGATCAAAGGGATGTGCTCCTCTGCGGTCACCTATGTCATTGATTCTAAATCCTCCAGGGCTAACATTAACCATCTAGCCACTCGCAGAGAGCTAGACGTAATGGTTGAAGCCATTAGAGATACCGTGTGGAAATACACCGACCAACTCCTCAAGGAAGCCTGAGTAAGCAATGAATCTATAAGAAACTGCACGAAGCAACTCATCAAAGAAGGTGATAACTTCAGAAATGAGATCTATCGCTGCATCTCTAAAATGAAATGGGCCACAGAGATGGATATCAACACTGCCTTTGTGCTTGCTGAGGAGGTCATTCAAAAGATGAAGAAGGAGGCTTCCAAAATTTTAAAGCGATTGAAGAAGGCTCCCCTTACTACTTGCAAGACAGAGGCCACTAAAATCCATGACGATCAAGGAGGTGATGACCATGATCGTCATGAGGGGGAGAAGAAGAAAGAGGAACCAAAGAAGACAACCTCTGCCAAAGCACTAAAAATAGTGGACTCTGCTGCTGCCCTATTCTCTAAAGACAAATCTCCAGAGCCTAAGAGGAAAGGCAAGGGTAAAGCAGTAGAGGAGTCGCTACAGAAGGGGTCAAGCTCTGAATTGCCAGCGGAGATAAATGAAGAAGAGTATGATGACCCGGATCTTGTTCGTGCACTAAAGGCGTCTTTGGCAGAGGCATAGGCGTCTTTGGCAGAGTTGGAGAAGGCTCTTCTTCCAAACTCATGAAGATACCAGAACAAACGTCCACGGGTACGTTTGACGCTCTGGTAGGAACTGTCAACCCTATCCTACCAGAGGGGTCTACCCAGAGGCCTATACTAGAGGAAGAATCCAGAACGCCAGAATCTGCCACGGTGGGGAGGGTATCTGAGATACTTGAATCTATGAGCAAGATTCCTACGCAGAAGGTACGCACAGAGCCCGTAACCACTGTTGAGGTGATTCTGCGGTGGCGTTACTCAGCTGTGGACACAGAGCCCCCTTATGACCCAGAGCTTACAGGTGTGCCCTCTGCCATTGCAAAGTTCCACTTCTCAAAACTCACAAGGCCACCAGAGCAGGTCTTCTCAGAGCATGTGATCACTTCTCTCGAAACCATATCTCTACACACAATGCTAAAGAAGACCGTGCTATAATCTTAGTATGTGGTAAAAAGGGATGACAACCTATATACTTTCACAGATGCTGACCTCCACAACCTCTGTGTATTTGATCTAATTTTCCTTCATAAGATCTTGAACAAATACATGGAGAGGAGGTCAACATATTTGATTTCTCTCAGAAGGCTGATTGAGGTAATGCGCGCTCAAGTCAAGTTCTACAGCCAGAAAGATTTCGACATCGCGATGAGGTTGGCCCAGCCAGAGTTAAAAATTTCCCCTCCAAATAACAGACCAAGTTGGCTGCTTAGATTTCATCCCAACACCATTGTCCATAATCCCATCTTTGGGTTTGTATTCCTGGACAAGGATGAAATTCTAAGGTTCTTTGATCCCAAAGAGACGCACAAATTTTCGACAGAGTCTCTTGAGTGGGTGTTCAACCTAGTGGTGACAGAGGTGCAGAGAGGGCATTTAAGGGAAGTGAACCACCTTCTGGAAACGATAAAAGTTCAAGTCTCCTTCAGAGAATGGATATTCAAAGTCTACAGAACCATCAAGTCTGATCTGCAATTTTCCGTAGATGACTATCCAGACTCTGCTGTGGATTAATCTCTTGCAATAGTATAGGCCTGCACTATCAATTTTCAATTCATTCATTTATGTAATTCTTTTTCAGATGATGAGTTTAATCTCCTCTTGTATTCTTTCATTTAGTCATTTCTTGCACCTATTTGCCTAAATTTACTTTTTCATACTTAGGGGGAGATTGTTAGCTTTGTTATTCACTTCTTGTAAAAGTATGAAAAAGTATTCTAAGTCTTGATAGAAACTTATCTTCCACATAAGACAACAGAGGACTAACGACAGAAGCCTGATATTCGAGCAAGTAAAGTGTGGCAGAACCTCTGATGTCTCTCACAGAGGTTCTGGAAAATGGTCCTCTGTCAATAAAAACATGCAAGTCAATGACAGCAGAGCCTTTGAGATGGCTCACAGAGGGTCTGCATATTTCGTATTCTGTGAAGATCCTCTTCCAACTGTTTTTCAAAAGTTGTTAGCTGCATGTGCTTCTCACGTGACTAGGACTTAATCGACTTTATTTGGATGGCTTAAATGATTTCACACATCAAGATCTTGTCAGTAAGGTCGTTAGGAACTAGTATATATAGCGGCTAAGGCCTTTGTAATCAGTGTGCTTCTGTATTGTAATCGTCTTATTTTCAATTGAATGAATTGAAAATCCTTTGAAGCAATTCTCCTGTGTTCATCTTCTTCCTCATCTTGACTGTGTGTTCTTTGTTTATTTTACTCTGTTTTGTTCTTAATATTGTTTCCGCTGCACTTTAATCGTCTTAAAGTTCATTCAGAGTATTAGATCAAATATCAAAGCTGAATTTACAGGTCCAACAGATCTCCATCCATAGTGGCCAAGGTAGGAAGGGTACTCGGTAACGGCATCAAGATTGTCCCTGGTGATGAGCATTGAGACCAGTGTCTCTTTTTCAGCTTTTCTTCGCTCCATTTCTTATCCATGTCCACTCGCTTCAGCTTCTTCTTGCGTTCAGCTTCTGCCATAGAAAGAAGTTTAGCTTCGGTTTGGACAGCACTCACCGTTTTCTTGGACTTTTTCTTGGGAAGGACTTTAGCAGCTAGAGACTTGGCCAGCTTTAAGCTGTCTTTAGTCTGCTTCTTCTGAAGCTCTAGCTCTTCTTCAGCCCTTACTGCCTCGAGTCTTTCAGCTTTAGAAAGGAAGTCAAACTCACCACCACCAGAGGTATGAAGAGGAATTTTTACTCTAGTCTGGTCGAGTGACTCCTTAAGTTGAGACATCTGCTGGTCTATTGGAGTATAAGAGCTGGGTTGATCAAATACCCACTCCAGTCGACTGCAGGTTGTTGAAAGGATGTGAAGTTGGTACTCTGAAATGATCAGTACCTGAGAGGTAGAGTCTTCAAATAAGGTTTGTTGAGGGCATGAGAAAAGTACCTTCAAGTTGCCTTCTTTAGCGATTGCCTTGCCTTCCGACTTGGGGTCCTGGTGCCCTGATGGAGTTGATTCGCCTTGTCTTTGCTCTCCCTGGGATTGAGCTTCCCCGAGCACAACACCTCTGGTGACGGTTGATGGCTTCTAGAACTTGATGGTGAAGTCATCTTCATCATCGTCGTCGTCGTCACCATCTAGATCATCTCCGATGTCTGGAATGACAGGTTCATCATCTTCTTCATCATCATCTTCATCCTCATCAACATCATCATCATCACCAGCAGTAGTGACGGTATGGACATCATCCCAAGGGATGGCTTCTACAACCTCATCTTGGGTAGCTTCCATGGTAGGGATTACAGGAGCAGCAACTACTTCAGCTTCGAGAGCCTCGGCTTCCACTGTATCTGAAGCTGATACTGGACCAACAGCCTGAGAAGCTATAGGAACAGCATCTGATGATCCACCAGTGTTGGACCTCATCTCCCCCTCTCTGGCTAAAACTTGAGAGAATTGGCCAGAGAGTTCGTCCAAGTGCTGATACTGGAGAACCATGAAATCCTCCAGCCTTTGCAAAGCATTGGCTAGAGTTGTCATTGCCTCACGCGTCTCATGGAGCTGGGTGTGATCATTGGCAGTAAAAGAGGGTGCACTCAATGGTGCTAGTTGACGGACAACATCCAGGATTTGCTGAAGAAGTCCAAGTTGTTGATCAGCAATTGCCTGCGCATCATCAGCCCTACTGTGAAGAACAACAATGGCATCATTGTTGGCATGAACATCTTCTTGGAGAGTCTGGAGCTGACTCTAAACTTCTTGAACGTCCACCTGGAGGGCTAGGAAGTTCGCATCAAGATCGCCTAGGCGGGGCATCTCTTGGTGAACTTCGTTGACCCTGGAGAGGACGGTATCAAYGGCTGGAAGGAGAAGTTTGATGTCTGATGCCATATCATAGTCATCATCGACATCCTCATCTCTTCCATCATCTTTCTCTCTTTCT
>NW_020204445.1:7453-9430 GCF_001531365.2 Cynara cardunculus var. scolymus
AGGCACATTACTGTCCTTCAGCTTGTGTTCCAGAATCCTGGACCCAAGCCTAAATGCTGGAAGGTTTCCTTCTTTGGGGTAAAGATTTTTGAAAATCTTAGTCATTACCATTGAAATAAACCTGGTGTAAGGCACTACCTTTTCTCGCTGGCGCTTGTTCAGCTTTAGCACCAGGTCATCGAAAATGACCGCAACATAATTTATATTGCAATGCTGAATCGTAGAGACGTCTATGATCAAGGCAATCCTGGAGGCCTGGTCCTGACCACCAGTCTTTCCACCCATGCACTGGATGAAGTGAGAGAATAGGTATTGCCAGACAACTAACATCCTATTTTTCTCAATCTTTGTCAGTGACTTGGGAGGAGCGTCAGAGTCCTTCTTCATTGGCCACTGGTAGCCAATGGCATCGAGAAAGGAGATGATCTCGGCAGTGGAGGGTTCGCTATCGAAGGGACCCCTTGGAAGACGGAGAGCTGAGCGAAGTGTAGAAACCCTGAAGTTTACTTTCATACGGTTGAAGGTGAAGTGGATGTGCTCCATTGTTCGTCCGGCTTCGTCTTGGACCTCAACGACCTCAGAAGTATACCAGAACTGCTGGTGTATTTCCTTAACCATGAGAGGCTTATGGTTGAGAGCGTAGCCGAGCGACGACTATTTGAGAAAGTCAGCCGCCGATTGGTAGAAGGCTCGTGTAGGAGGTATCTCTAGCAAGGCAAGATGGTTGTTGGCCTTGATCGAGATCTCATCAATAGCGACGTTGACGTTCTTGGCAGCCATCTGTATTTTGTTAAATAATCAACATAAACAGGAAACGAAAGGGTTAGGAAATGTACCAAGAATATATGGTAAAAAGATTATAGAAAAAGTTTTTCTGAGCAAGGAAAAACTTCATTTCAAAAAACCATGAAAATAAGGGTTTTTCAAGTAGAATGTGTATCAAGAAACAGATTTGTTAATCAAGAAGGAAATGATTAACAATCTTTAGTTTAATGTATTAAGAGAACAAGATTCTTAACATTACCAAACACATTTCTTATAACTAAGAAAAAAAAGAGATTCTGACCTTTATGATTGAAGAAGAAAGGTCGAAAAAGAAAGGGTTTGAAGAGAGTTCTTGCTTTGAAGAAATATTAGCAGAGTTTTGACTAATAATTTTTGAAAGCGTAAAGAGAGAAGTGAAGAAGAAATCTTATATTTATAGGTAAGAGTAGAGAGAGAAGAAATATGAGAGAGAGAAGAAAGACGACGATTCAAAAAGTGGTCATAATGAGTAATGTGCCATGTTCTCATCCACGATTGGATGACATTAGATGAGGTAGCATAATGACAAGTCATTTTGCGCGTCTCAAAGCGTCGTTCATAGAAAACAGAAAATGTCGTCATAACGACGTGCATTTTATTTTCTTTTAAAAACGAAAAGTTTTTAAGAATGTGAAGAGTCATTCAGTGTAAATAAAAGGTATTGAGATACTTCATTTAAAACAATTTAGCACTGAAAACAAGAAAGTATTCAGTGATGGTTTTAAGACATCATATTTCAGTGAAGAGGAACACTGAAATTGGCATTTAAAAAGCTTTTTGGTCACTGAAAAAAAATCAGTGATCGTTTTAGATTTTTAAGATAAAGTATAAAGATATACTTGAGGATGTGGTGAGTGAAGAGAATCACTTGTTGATCCCAGATCTCTCAATAACACTAATAATCTAGTTATGAGTAACCAAATTATAGTGATTTAATGAAGAAAGTTATGAAGTCTCAAGAATAAAATAAGAAAGTTTAAGAACAATTTTGAGCTTCAAAGGTTTTACTTTATAGATTCAGAAACGTAAAACAAAGAATAAAAGCCTTATTTTTACAATAGACCTAATCATCTATTTATACTAAACGACTATTAAGAAGATAACTATCTAATGCTACTTTCTAGCAAATCGTCTAGCTAATACATAGAGTTTATCTTTCTCATGGATAAACAT
>NW_020204445.1:9871-12029 GCF_001531365.2 Cynara cardunculus var. scolymus
TTCATCACTTGTTGTTTTTCATTACTTTTTACATTTTGCATTGTGGGGTTTAACAATCTCCCCCTAAGTAATGAAATAACAAACAAAGTCTAATCTAGACACATATGTGAAGAACAGACGCTAGTCTAGTAGAAAAACATCAAACTCCAATTTTTTTATTGGATGATGAAATTTCTTTACAGTACTGGAAATAAATTACATCAAGACAAAATAAGCAAAACTTTCATCTTATCATTAACTACCTGAGTATATATCTTTGAAGCGCAAGAGTAGTCTTCGATAAGCAATGATGGTTGATATCTCATGTATGAGATGACTCCCCTCTTCCCTTGGCACATAGTTTCTGCCCAGTCTTTCTCTAATGTTTTTCTAAAACCATTCAATTGTATCTGTTGAATACTTGAAGGCTTCAGTCAATCTGAAGAACTTTTTAACCCCAAACTCATTCTTGTAAACAAGTCCGAGTTCAGGTTGAGTAAGAACTGAAGCAGAACGTATCTCCTGCAAGCCCTAGAAATCTTCATTTGGAGGAGCGCAGGATAACCTCTCAATGCCTAGCCTAAGAGCAATTTCAAAATCGATTTTGGCTTGGTGCTTCACCAAGGACTCCATAGTCTTGACAATAGCTCTGTTCGCCATTCCAAATCGTATCCCATGATCTTGCCTTTGAGCTGTGTAGGCATGTAACTTAATCAAGTCATATGGATTGAGGTTGATGAGATCGTTCTCGTTGAACACGCTAACTACCCCATGGGGCTCTTTCCACATTAAACTCGATGTAGCGTATGGCTCTGCTGGCAAATGACTTTCTTTTTAAGTCTATGACTCTTCTTATTCCATCATTCGAAAAGACAGCTTGAGGTGGTTGAGTAGTCTGTCTTATGAAACGATGATGTAGAAGATTCATAGACTCTTGCGATAGGATTGGAGGATTGGTTGACAGGCTTTCTTCGTGTTCTTGGTACATGTATTGATGAATGTTTTCCATCATTATTGGTTCCCTGGGCGGCAATTGAGGTCTTCTTCTTATCGACTCCATGCTTTGAATTATTTCGTCCACCAGGCCTTGTGGAGGATCCCTCGAGGAAGAAGGGATGTCTGCATGCACCACAGGATGTTGGGTTGAGGGTTATATCTTGGCTTGGGGTTGTGTATGGGTAGAGGGTGAGTTTTCATTGGTTGGTTCAGTTTCAAGTGGTTGAGAGGTTTCTGGTGGGGTTTGGGGTCGTTGAGGCGATGGTTGGGTTTTTGTGGGTTCTGGTTGTGAGGTAAGAGTGAAGGGTCGAGGTGTTGGAAAAGGTGTTAAGGGTTGGTTTGTTGTGGGTGAGGGAGTGAAGGTTTGGTTTGTTTCTGTAGGTGGTGTTTTTGGTTCTTCATCGGTTGATGAACTCAACACGATGGAGTCTGGTATTGTGGCTGAGGGAACTTGGATATTCTGTTCTTCATCAGAGGGAAAGGCCTCTGGTTCCCTTGGTTGGGTTTTTTGGGTTGATGGTGGTTGTTATGGTGATGGTTGTTGTGGTGCAGCGGATCTTGTTTGTTGTGTAGTCGCCGCCTCTATCTCCCCCTCATGAGGTCCAAGACCTTGATCATTGGGGTCTTGGTCTTCATGCCTTGGTCGTTTGTAGGGGCGGCTGGAAGAGCAGGATACTCTTGATCTATTCTTCTTTTTCCACATTCTAATGTAGGAAGCGAGAGTGCACACCCGATCCTTTCTGTGCTGGTCTTCCATTGTGCGAAGGAGAGTGTTTGTTCGCTCTTGCTGTTGGTGTAAACTCTTCCTCAGCACAGTGGTGGGTGCAATGGATCGAGCAGCAAACTTTGCACTTATCTCATTGAAAGAGGAGATAAGTGCCTTGGACAGAGCCCGTAGATCGGCTGTTGTAGCAAACTCTGTGCCTGTAGAGGGAGGAGGTGGCGCAGAGGTTGTTGCAGATGATGGAGGTTGGGGAAGGTTAGCAAGAGGATTCCTCACCTCTGCGGTGAAGGATGAGAAGGCTGCTTCATAGGAAGGGCCTGCAGAGGGAGGTGGGGTTTGAGTTTGTGGTGGGATTTGGGCAAGTATGGTGGCAGGTAATTGGGTGAGGGTTGTTTGTATGGTGGCCATTTGGGTGGTGAGGGTGGCAAGGGTTTCATCGATGGATGATGTGGATGAAGG
>NW_020204446.1:0-11466 GCF_001531365.2 Cynara cardunculus var. scolymus
CATCGATCCGCTGGTTGTACTTGGTCCATCGGTTCGATGGTTGGTCTTTCCATCGATGCTCTGGTTAGTCTTTCCATCAATCCAGACTTAGACTTTTCTTCCTTGATGTCTTCATCGGTCTTCTGGTTGTTCATCACTTATTGTTTTTCATTACTTTTTACATTTTGCATTTTGGGATCTAACACAATTTTGTCTTTAAGTCGAGACACTTATTTTATTTTAACAACGATAATTATTTCCAGCGAGAGTCAGGATGAGATGGATCGTCTTCATAAGGATCATACATATTTTCTCCGGGATTATAACGTTCATCGTCTTCATTATCTTCTTCATCATCAGAAGTGTCCAATTTCTTTGTGAGATGAGTATGGTACCACTCTTTAAGTGCTTCATCCCATGATGCAAAAACTGGGTGATCGGAGGGCCAAAGACTTTCATTATTTAGGACTTGTTCTGGGATTGAATCTGGATCAACTTGGTTAGCACTGGCGAGGATTCGCCTTGTTTCTATATATTTTTTTGGTTGGGACCATTCGTTTTGCGAGCTGCCTGGGTTACGGTCATTCCATTCATGAATGAATGACAATGGAGAGTGGTACACCAGCGATTGTTGTTGTCGAAGAGCCGTATGTGGTAAGAAGGAGCAGGGTCTTCTAAACATGATTACAACATAGGTCTTGAAACAGACAGCTAATCGTTGAATCCATTGATGAGCCGGGAGGAACCACTGGAGAAGGGTGAACACGTTCTTTGCCCCTGGGGGCGGACTATCAAACTGACATTGAAAAATGTAGCTGAGTAGTTTGGCTGAGTTGAACGATATTGCTATGGTATGAGACTCGAACAGATACCAGAAGAAACAAAGGGCTTTTTTTGGTAACCTATGTAAGTCATGGATATGGAAGACATTTAGGTATGGGTAATCCGGATGGAACTGAAGGTTTCTCATGAACAGACCATGCTTCTTCAGTATGATGGTGAAAAACGTTTTGTAATTCAATTGGGACCTCTCCCTTAAAGTGAGATCATCAATGGTTTCTGTTACTTCATCTGGAAGGACTTGTGGTACAACTGCGATACCTTCAGCTGGATCAACCTGATGTGGAGTTTGAGAAGTGTGTGGAACAGGAGAGCTAGAAGAACTTGCATTCTCGACAGGAAATACCATTGGAAGGACCTTGGCTTTGTGGATGATCTGGATGTCTTTTGGAACATCATATTTATAGCCTTTTGGTCTTGATAGAAAATCTTCTAGGATATTTTCCGACCCCTTGATATGTTTCACAGTGAATTTCCATTGAGAGAACCAGTTTGCCCATCTCAAAAGTTGAGCCTCTGGGAGAATCTTTCTTTTGAACTGGAGCATACGTGGGAAAGAAGACATATCCATTTCAATCAGAAAATCATGCCCGATTAGATGAAATTGGAATCTTTCTATTCCCCTTTTGACCGCTAGGATTTCTTTAAAGGTAGAGTGGTAGTGCTGCTCCGAATCTTTGAACGTGCCACTTTTGTATCCACAAATTGTTCTGACACCAGCTTTGTCTTGAACTATTAGGACTGCCCCCCAGTACTCATCACTTGCGTCAGTCTGGATGACCCTTTTGTCAGAAACAGTAGAAATCTTTAAAGGAGGCATCACATCAGCCAGTTGCTTTATTCTTTCTATTGCTAAAGTCTGTTATTTACCCCACGAGGGTGGATTTTTCTTTAGCATAGGGAATAAATGCACAGTGTGGCTTGAATATTTAGGCAAAAAATCTGCCATATAATTAACTAGCCCGAGAAATTGTTGGATTTCTTTTTGTGACGTCAGGATTCCTGGGAACTTGTGCAGTTCTNTTAGGCAAAAAATCTGCCATATAATTAACTAGCCCGAGAAATTGTTGGATTTCTTTTTGTGACGTCAGGATTCCTGGGAACTTGTGCAGTTCTTGTGCAATGTGAGGTTGTGGCTGGTATTGCCCACACCAGATATCTTCATACCAAGAAAATCAATAGAGTTGACTCCGATTTCCATCTTCTTCTCGGATAACATAATCCCATGTTCCTTGACAATGGAGTGAAACTTGGTGAGTAAATCTATGTAAGATTTCTCATCCGGTGAGAACAGAAGAATGTCATCGATGTATACCAGAGTATTGTTGAGTATTGGTTCAAAAATCCTTATCATTGCCTTTTGGAAGACAGATGGAGCATTTTTTAAACCAAACGGCATAACTTTCCAATGGTAGTGATGGTCTGAGATGCAGATGGCGGTTTTTGGTCTGTCATCAGGACTTAACCCTAATTGCCAAAAACCAGCTTTGAGATCAAACTTGGACAAAACCTTTGCATCTGCAAGAGACTGGAACAATGACTTCTTTTGTGGTAGAGGAAACTTGTCATCAGCCAAGAATTAGTTGAGGGGTTGATAATTTATGACTAGCCTAAGCTTGCCACAAACTTGTTCATTCCTCTTGTTGACATAGAATGCTTCACATGCCCATGGCGATGTAGTTGGTTCTATGAGATCTTGGTTTAACAGTTCTGAACACTCCTGGGTTGCAAGCTGGTAGTGATCTGGATTCATACCCGGGTGGCTCGCTATTGTGGGGTTAACATCTTCGTTTTGTTTGAATGGGAGTGTAACAAAAAAACGAATGAATTAACCATAGTGGAGATCCATTTTTCTTTAAAAACTCTGTGTGATTTGAGGCGCAAGAAGATTGAATAATCTGCTCTTTGAGACTATCCATAGTGATGTATGATGCCATGAAGAGTCGTGGAATAGAGCTCCACGGATTTAGGAAACTCTTGTATTGTAGACCCTGTTTTGCATACCTCAATCCTGGTAGTGTATGGAGTATGTCGAAACCGATCAGAAGGTCCTTGCCATGCGAACTGGATCCTAATAGCCTGTGTTTAACCACACATTTAGGAAAAAACCGGATGTAAACCGGGATACTGATTTTGTCAATGACAAAAATATCACCATTGGCTGCAAGAAAATGCTGGTTATGTGGCCTCCAGTAGCTGCTGGGTAAGATATTGGGATTCAATATTGAAACAGAAGACCCAATATTAAAAAAGGCGACAACCGAGATAGGTTTGGCATACGTCGTGGTGAGAAGGTGTACCTTGGCTAAAGGAATTGGTTGAGATTTTTGTACAGGTAAAACATGTGGGATGTGTGGGAGAGGAAAATGGCTTGCTTGGAAAACAGAAAGAGGCTTTATCATAAAAACTTCAATGTCTGGATGAGACTCTGTTTCGGATTCTTCATCAGAAGAGTCGAAATAGGCAATTGAACATAATGACTGATCATTAAGTTCATCATCAAGAGAGTAGAGAGACTCTAGATCAGAGATGTCGACAGGCTCAATTTGGTTGAGTGTCTGAATCAGCGCCTGGGATTTTCTCTTTTCTTTGCAGTCTCTTGCAAAGTGCCCCTTTTTGTTGCATACGTAGCACCTATCCGTGTTCCGACCCCGTTGTGGCTTCTGTTTCAGGAACTTCCATCTTTTGTTCTGTCCGTTTTGTGGGACAAAAGGTTTTCTTCTTTTCTCGAAAGAGGACGTCTTTCCTTTATGAGAACAATCACAAGAAGAACTTTCTTTGCATTTTATTCGTAAATACATGTCATCACAAGATGTACGAAGGGTTTTGCTAGTCTTCTCGAGATCAACAAAGAAATTTCTCTCGTTGCAAAGCTTAGCGGGTGCATTCATTACCAGCTGGTAGAGTTCTCCTATTGAGGCTTGAGCAACTGTGATTCCCTTCATCTCCAAGAATCTAAATGATTCATTTGCAAGAGTTTCTAGGAAGGAGTTTACGAAGACTTGTTTGAGATTCACATCATCTGGTCCATTTAGACAATAAAACCTTTTGGACATGCGATCATAATGTCTTTCCAGATCCTTTTTTTGATATGAACAACACTTCATTTTTAGAAACTCTTCTCGTGCATGGGCAGTGTGCTCGATTGGATTACCTATGAACTCAACATATATTTTATGAATGAGTTCTTCAGGAGAATGAGATTGCTGGATCTGCAGTTGACGATACTCTCCAAGACTTAAGTACCAATCTCTGAGTCGTCCTTGGCATCTGGTTATGAACCTTTTGACTACTAGGTCGATGTCATAGTATTGAAGTTCTACACTACACCATGTTTGCATTTCAATGCTTCTGTCCCTCCATCTTGATGGAGGGATGTAATCAAAGGTGAACTGTTGTTTAGTATCACCTTTTGGAGCTTTGGCTCATCTTTTAGGTGTTGTCTCTAAACCAGTGTCACTGGGTCCATCCTCTACTTCCGAATCAACGCGATAACCTGTTTCTGGCTCTGTCATGAATAGGTGTTCGAATGCTTATGTTGGGTCAAAATCAACTTCTTCATTTGAGGAAGAGATGATTGGTGCCACAACAACAGTGGATGCTGGAAGGGTATTCGAACGAGTCAAAGACCGTAAGAAAGAAGAAATAGGGTTTATTTCTTCTATTGGTAAAACAAATAGAAATAGGGTTCTTTGATCAGTTATCTGAAATTTCTTATGTCCCAGATGATTCCAAAATACCTTTATCTAGTATGCCCATAGATAACCCTTATAGTGTTTTTTCTTAGCCAACTTCCTCTTTTTCAAAAAAAGTGAAAAAATTAATAGGATCCAACTCAAACCAACAAGTAAAGGAATTCGTTCAGGCATCCAAGTTCGACTCACACCAAGGCACTTCCTAGCTCAAGGATATACTCATATCCATTTCGGTGCTATTAGACTTGCCCTTACCTTCCATGGTAGGAAAGGTCTTCCAGCGTTTTCCCGTATCGCCTTGGTCGACACCAGATTTGTAGAATACCAACATGCTTGCATAGGTACAATACAAAAAACTTTAAATGCAGGAACAGTTTTTGTCACTTTTTACCCAAACTTCAATGATCCCACACTACATACAGCCCTCAAAGCCCAGATACATATAGGTAGAACTGCCCAAGTTAACACCTTCCAAGCAACCTTTCACTATCAGATGGCATATAGGGTTCAGAACCACTCTTTGGACATTATGGTTCCAGATCAGGAACACGCAAGAGACGCCTTGCTTATTGATGTCAATTCAAGTGCTACTCCAACATGCACATATGTTCCAAGACAGTTATCTAGAGAAGAATTGCTCAAACTCCTACCGGAGAAATGGGTAACCAATTATGAGCATATCCATCAAGCCCCTGTCCAAACAAACCCGGCCCCAAATTTCATCCGACATGAAAAATGGAATGGTTGAAGTCAAATTCTCAAACATCGAATCAAAGGCGGACATATTTCCAACTATCGGAATGAACCAACCAATGGAGTCATCAACAATGTTGCAAAAAGACCAACATTGTTGGTACGACGTATGCAACAGCCAAGATTGCTTGGATGATGCATACCAAGTTGATTACGATGAAGATATTCCCCAAAAGGGTTCTCAACGAAAGTTAAAGAAGAGATACGAGGCAGGAGATCCAGCTGTTGGACTCCTAGGTGAACCATCAGGCAAGTTCGATTACTATGTTCTGTAAGGAAACTCAACTTCCAAACCAAACCCAACCCTCAAACCTTGTCGTACCCCACCTTCTCAAAAACCCCCTACCCAGTCCCAAAGCGAATGTTGTGTTATAACCCCAACAACCCCATCTGAGTACCAGGAAGAATTTCCACCACTCAGTCCTTTCGAACATCCCCACCAAAGAACGAGGCACGATTGGAAGATCAAAACTCCTATGACCATAAGTTCCTCTAGAATCCCCGCCACAGTTAGTCATGCTGAAGCCACTCTAAACTGGCAGAGTGAAAATGCTGTTGCCCAAAACAAAGTTCTCAAAACTATTTTGGCACAACAAACAAAGCTGACAAGGACACAAGAGGTTCTTACGACCAAAGTACACACTCTTGAAGGTATGATCTCAGAGATCTGGTTGAAGATCCATGGAGGTTACCTTCCACTTCCTATATTGGCACTGCATTTGATCCACAGCCACTTCCCTCGTCACCATTCATCCAGACATCCCCATCAGTTATGTTATGGGCCTCAGAAAAAGAAAAAAGGTCAAGCAAACCAACTTTGGTTCCTACCAGATCTCAACAAGCCCTTGAAAGAACTGAGATAGCCTCCTCCAGTAGTACAAAAGAACTCCCAGAAGACACACCTATGGTTGCCTCCTCAAAGCCACCTGGAGTTTTACCAATAGAAGAAATAAACCCTATTTCTTCTTTCTTACGGTCTTTGACTCGTTCGAATACCCTTCCGGCATCCACTGTTGTTGTGGCACCAATCATCTCTTCCTCAAATGAAGAAGTTGATTTTGACCCAACAGAAGCATTCGAACACCTGTTCATGACAGAGCCAGAAACAGGTTATCGCGTTGATTCGAAAGTAGAGGATGGACCCAGTGACACTGGTTCAAAGACAACACCTAAAAGACGAGCCAAAGCTCCAAAAGGTGATACTAAACAACAGTTCACCTTTGATGACATCCCTCCATCAAGATGGAGGGACAGAAGCATTGAAATGCAAACATGGTGTAGTGTAGAACTTCAATAGTATGACATCGACATAGTAGTCAAAAGGTTCATAACCAGATGCCAAGGACGACTCAGAGATTGGTACTTAAGTCTTGGAGAGTATCGTCAACTGCAGATCCAGCAATCTCAGTCTCCTGAAGAACTCATTCAAAAAATATATGTTGAGTTCATAGGTAATATAATCGAGCACACTGCCCATGCACGAGAAGAGTTTCTGAAAATGAAGTGCTGTTCATATAAAAAAAAAGATCTGGAAAGACATTATGATCGCATGTCCAAAAGGTTTTATTGTCTAAACGGACCAGATGATGTGAATCTCAAACAAGTCTTCTTAAACTCCTTCCCAGAAACTCTAGCAAATGAATCATTTAGATTCTTGGAGTTGAAGGGAATCACAGTTGCTCAAGCCTCAATAGGAGAACTCTACCAGCTGGTAATGAATGCACTCGCTAAGCTTTGCAACCAGAGAAATTTCTTTGCTGATCTCGAGAAGACTAGCAAAACCCTTTGTACAGCTTGTGATAACAAGTATTTACGAATAAAATGCAAAGAAAGTTCTTCTTGTGATTGTTCTCACAAAGGAAAGACGTCCTCTTTCGAGAAAATAAGAAAACCATTTGTCCCACAAAACGGAAAGAACAAAAGATGGAAGTTCCTGAAACAGAAGCCACAATGGGGTCGGAACACGGATAGGTGCTACATATGCAACAAAAAGGGGCACTTTGCAAGAGACTGCCAAGACAAGAGAAAATCCCAGGCGCTGATTCAGACACTCAACCAAATTGACCCTGTCGACATCTCTGATCTAGAGTCTCTCTACTTTCTTGATGATGAACTTAATGATCAGTCATTATGTTCAATTGCCTATTTCGACTCTTCTGATGAAGAATCCGAAATAGAGTCTCATCCAGACTCATCTAATGAAGAATCCGAAACAGAGTCTCTTCCCGTTTTCCAAGCAAGCCATTTTCCTCTCCCACACATCCCACATGTTTTACTTGTACAAAAATCTCTACCAGTTCCTTTAGCCAAGGTACACCTTCTCACCATGACGTATGCCAAACCTATCTCAGTTGTCGCCTTTTTTGATACTGGGTCTTCTGTTTCAATATTGAATCCTAATATCTTACCCAGCAGCTACTGGAGGCCACATAACCAGCATTTTCTTGCAGCCAATGGTGATACTTTTGTCATTGACAAAATCAGTATCCTGTTTTACATCCGGCTTTTTCCTAAATGTGTGGTTAAATACAGGCTATTATGATCCAGTTTGCATGGCAATGACCTTCTGATTGGTTTCGAAATACTTCATACACTACCAGGATTGAGGTATGCAAAACAGGGTCTACAATACAAGAGTTTCCTAAATCCATGGAGCTTTATTCCACGACTCTGCATGGCATCAGACATAACTATGGATAGTCTCAAAGAGTAGATTATTCAATCTTCTTGCGCAAATCAGACAGAGATTTTAAAGAAAAATGGATCTCCATTATGGTTAAATCCTTCGTTTTTGTTACACTCCCATTTAAACAAAACGAAGATGTTAACCCCACAAGAGCGAGCCAGCCTGGTATGAATCCAGATAACTACCAGCTTGCAACCCAGGAGTGTTCAGAACTGTTAAACCAAGATCTCATAGAACCAACTACATCGTCATGGGCATGTGAAACATTCTATGTCAACAAGAGGAGTGAACAAGTTCGTGGCAAGCTTAGGCAAGTCATAAATTATCAACCCATCAACATATTCTTGGCTGATGACAAGTTTCCTCTACCAGAAAACAAGTCATTGTTCCAGTCTCTCGCAGATGCAAAGGTTTTGTCCAAGTTTGATCTCAAAGCTGGTTTTTGGCAATTAGGGTTAAGTCCTGATGACAGACCAAAAACCGCCTTCTGCATCCCAGACCATCACTACCAGTGGAAAGTTGTGCCATTTGGTTTAAAAAATGCTCCATCTGTCTTCCAAAAGGCAATGATAAGGATTTTTGAACCAATACTCAACAATACTCTGGTATACATCGATGACATTCTTTTGTTCTCACCGGATGAGAAATCTCACACAGATTTACTCACCAAGTTTCACTCCATTGTCAAGGAACATGGGATTATGTTATCTGAGAAGAAGATGGAAATCGGAGTCAACTCTATTGATTTTCTTGGTATGAAGGTATCTGGTGGGCAATACCAGCCACAACCTCACATTGCTCAATAACTGCACAAGTTCCCAGGAATCCTGACGTCACAAAAAGAAATCCAACAATTTCTCGGGCTAGTTAATTATATGGCAGATTTTTTGCCTAAATTATCAAGCCACACTGTGCATTTATTCCCTATGCTAAAGAAAAATCCACCCTCGTGGGGTAAAGAACAGACTTTAGCAATAGAAAGAATAAAGCAACTGGCTGATGTGATGCCTCCTTTAAAGATTCCTACTGTTTTTGACAAAAGGGTCCTCCAGACTGACGCAAGTGATGAGTACTGGGGGGTAGTCCTAATAGTTCAAGACTAAGCTGGTGTCAGAACAATTTGTGGAAACAAAAGTGGCACGTTCAAAGATTCGGAGCAGCACTACCACTCTACCTTTAAAGAAATCCTAGCAGTCAAAAGGGGAATAGAAAGATTCCAATTCCATCTAATTGGGCACGATTTCCTGATTGAAATGGATATATCTTCTTTCCCACGTATGCTCCAGTTCAAACGAAATATTCTCCTAGAGGCTCAACTTTTGAGATGGGCAAACTGGTTCTCTCAATGGAAATTCACTGTGAAACATATCAAGGGGTCAGAAAATATCCTAGCAGATTTTCTGTCAAGACCAAAAGGCTATAAATATGATGTTCCAAAAGACATCCAGATCATCCACAAAGCCAAGGTCCTTCCAATGGTATTTCCTGTCGAGAATGCAAGTTCTTCCAGCTCTCCTGTTCCACACACTTCTCAAATTTCACATCAGGTTGATCCAGCTGAAGGTATCATAGTTGTACCACAAGTCCTGCCAAATGAAGTAACAGAAACCATTGCTGATCTCACTTTAAGAGACAGGTCCCAGTTGAATTACAAAACGTTTTTCACCATCATACTCAAGAAGCATGGTCTGTTCATGAGAAACCTTCAGTTCCATCCGGATTACCCATACCTAAATGTCTTCCATATCCATGACTTACATAGGTTACCAAAAGAAGCCCTTTGTCTCTTTTGGTATCTGTTCGAGTCTCATACCATAGCAATATCGTTCAACTCAGCCAAACTACTCAGCTACATTTTTCAATGTCAGTTTGATAGTCCGCCCCCAGGGGCAAAGAACGTGTTCACCCTTCTCCAGTTGTTCCTCCCAGCTCTTCAATGGATTCAATGATTAGCTGTCTGTTTCAAGACCTATGTTGTAATCATGTTTAGAAGACCCTGCTCCTTCTTACCGCATACGGCTCTTCGACAACAACAATCGCTGGTCTACCACTCTCCATTGTCATTCATTCATGAATGGAATGACCGCAACCCAGGCAGCTAGCACTACGAATGGTCCCAACCAAAAAAATATATAGAAACAAGGCGGATCCTAGCTAGTGCTAACCTAGTTGATCCAGATTCAATCCCAGAACAAGTCCTAAATAATGAAAGTCTTTGGCCCTCCGATCACCCAGTTTATGCATCATGGGATGAAGCACTTAAAGACTGGTACCGGACTCATCTCACAAAGAAATTGGACACTTCTGATGATGAAGACGATGAACGTTATGATCCCAGAGAAAATATGTATGATCCTTATGAAGATGATCCATCTCATCCTGACTCTCGCTGGAAATAATTATCGTAGTTAAAATAAAATAAGTGTCTCGACTTAAAGAAAAAATTATGATGTAATAATGATGTAAGCTTGTAGTCACCTAGTTGTGATGTAAGCGCTTACCTCATTTAGTTTGTTTTCTAGTTTGAATTATTACTAGCTTTTGTCATGCTTGCATAAGGGTGCCTTTTCCTTCACTATAAAAGGAAGGCTTCCCCTCATTTGTAAATCATCCTTGGAAAAGAAATATAAGTCTCTTTCTTATATCCTCTCTTGTTCTTAAGTTTAAGTTGTTCTTCTTGCTTTCTCTTATACAAGCTTCTTAGTTTTCCAGTTTCACACCAGTCTCCCTTAGTCTCCCTGTCTCCTAGTCGTGGGAATCACCCTTTGGTATCAGAGCCATACCCTTTGGTGTGACTAATTTTAGATTTTAAAAAATCCACGTCACTGACCACGTCAACAAATAATACCAAGTTGGATACCACATCACTCACCACATCAGCATGATAATCGGTTAATACTTCAACCAGTTACCCGGGTACTTAAATGTTTAAAACTTTACATCTTAGGTACCAAAATGAAAGTTTTGAAAGTACGTTACCCAAAATAGGAATCAAGTTAAAGTATGTTACTTTTTCATGCAATTTGCTCTATCAATAGGTACCAAAATGAAAGTTTTGAAAGTACGTTACCCAAAATAGGAATCAAGTTAAAGTATGTTACTTTTTCATGCAATTTGCCTTTCGACAAATTGTATTTTGTTATTAATTTAAATGGCTATTTTGTTTATATGAAAAAAAAATTATGGACTTGGGCCTTAAGAGGCCGACCCTTTATTTACATTTAAGACACATATAAAAACCCCATTTCTTTTGAAATCTTCATTTCCTCTACCACTTCAACCGTAATCACTGTCACACCCTGCTAAAGTGGAAACGCGAGGTATGGCAGGTAGAGTCTCGTAGCAATAGTATATAAACAACACAACCATACAATTTAAAACATAATTAAAACAAAACTAAAGTTTTCAATCCCAAATACAAATTTACAAAATAAACATAAAAAAAAATTTTTGAAATCAATAAATGTGACACGTCTTCAAACAAGTGTCACCATGAGTCTTTCTTACCCTGAA
>NW_020204447.1:0-1858 GCF_001531365.2 Cynara cardunculus var. scolymus
AGGGCGCCTCACGCTCCGAGGCAGAAGGATCACCATGTGTTGGTGGTCCGAGTTCCCAGAACGACTTTGTGACAAAGGGGGAGCTTAACGCCTTTGCCACAGAGTCGTTCTCAAAGATGGACGAGTTGAAAACCTTGTTCATCTCCCAGCAAAAGCCTCAGGATCTTTCACCTATTACAGAGGCTCTGAAGGAGCTTTCCGCCACCACCACAGAGTTAAAGCATTCTTTGGSRACCYTTCAGAGCTCGGCCATCAAGAAGGACGACCTGTCAGAGGCCTTCCAAGCTATGTCCCTAAACCCCTCCTCGGTCCAAACTTTAAAGAAAAAACTTTCAGAAATGGCGGCAAAGTTTGCAGGCAACTTCGTCACAGCGGGCTACATAGACTATTCCTCTTTCCGTGACGAGATCAAGAAAATGTTTTCATCTGCGGTCACCTATGGCATCCAATCTAAGTCCTCAACTGCCAACATCAACCACTTGGCAACTCGCAGAGAACTGGATGCCATGGTGGATGCGCTAGCGGACTCTGTGATCAGCCAACTCTCATTTTTGAAGATGGAGATTTTTTCTTCCAACGATAAAATCGCAGAAGGCTTGACCAAGCTTGCCAAGGAAGGTGAGCTCCTTTGTGCAGAAGTTCTGTTTACCGTCTCCAAACTCAAGTGGGCTACAGAGCTTGACGTGATGAACGCCTCTGCGGGTGCAGAGAAGGTAATTGAAAATATGTACAAGGCTGTCACTCGAATCCTACGCCATTTGAGGAGGGCTCCCCTTACAATATGCAAGACTTCTGCCAAACCAAACCATGAAGATCATGCCAATGATGATGATCGTCATAAGGGGGAGAAGAAGCAGGAGATGAAAAGGAAGGCCCCAACCCCAAAGCTCAAAAAGAAGACAGCCAGAGCACCTGCCAAAGGCATAAAGATTGGGGAACCTACAGACAGAGAAAAGAAGAAGGCYGYARAGCCTACAGGCAAAGGCAAGGCCATAGCTGCAGAGTCCTCAAAGAAAGGGTCTTCATCAAGTACATAAACTCCAGAGCCATTCGATGAAGAAAAGTATGCTGGTGAAGACCCCGAGACCATAAAAGCTTTAAAGTTGTCCTTGGCAGAGGCTCAGGCAAAGAAACGCAAGGTGCCCATGCATTACAGAGAAGGTGAGGCCACATCTTCTGCGTTCCCACCAGTCCAAGTCCCACAAGTCCAAACAACGTCCACGGGTACGTTCGATGCCCTGCAAGGAACCGTCAAGGCTATCCTTGCAGAGGGATCAACCTAGAGGCCGATTCTGGAAGAGCAAGAAGAACAGAAGATGCTAGAGTCAACAGCGGGAGGATGGGTCTCTGAAATCCTTGAATCTATGAGCAAGATTCCAAAACTAAATGTTCGCACAAAGCCCGTCACCACCCCAGAAGAAATACTTATTTGGAAGTACTCTGTGACAGACACGGAACCACCCTACGATCCAGAACTCACTGCTATCCCCTCTGCCGTAGCCAAGTTCCACTTCTCAAGATTAACAAGGCCTCGTGAGCAGGTCTTCTCGCGACACATGATCACATCATTGGTGTCAATCTCACCAAGGACTCTATTAAAGAAGATCGTGCTCTACTCACAATACGTTGTAAGAAGAGAAGACCGCAACATCTACACGTTCACTGATGCAGATCTTCATAACCTCTGCGTGTATGATGTCATTTATATGCACAAGATCCTTAACGTCTACATGGAGAGGAGGTCAACATACCAAATAACCCTCAGAATGCTGATTGAAGTTATGCGTGCGCAAGTGATGTATTACAGCCATAAGGATTTTGAGTTGGCCATGAGATTAGCACAGAAGAATCTGAAGAT
>NW_020204447.1:2883-11876 GCF_001531365.2 Cynara cardunculus var. scolymus
TTAACACTGTCAAACAGATCATCCAAGTAAGTAATCTATACCAAGAAACTGAGTTAATCGATCCTACATAATGTTAGAGCAAGCAGTGGATTTTCCCTTCTGTTTCGGAGTGAATTTAATTGGATTAGATTTGGAATTTGAACCCTTTGAAGCAGAAGAAACTGACTTTTCACTCTTTACTATGTACTCAAACTTGGGAGCAGGTTTAGCATTTGTTGTCTTGCTTGCGCGACTAGAACCTAGGAGAATCTTTTTCTCAATTGGGGGTTTTGTAACCTCTGGTTCTTTGGCAAAGAACTTTGTCTTAACTTGCTCTTCAAACGAGTTCACCTCTGACTCAGAGTCAGAGTCAAGAAAATCCTTGTGTGAATTTTGAGATACAGAGATATCATTCAGAACTTGAGGTTCTCGTATGCATGAGCTACAAGCTTCGTCTGTCTTTTGTTTTAATGAGCTTTCAAAAGTATCCAAGGAGTTACACTCAGAAGAGTCTGCATGACCTTTTTGAGGATAGTTTAAGGCCTCAAGCAAGTCTTGCTCGAAGACTTGTCTTATCGTTTCTATAAAGCCATCCATCAATTTCGAATCCTGAGTCTTAAGAAAATTACCTATGGATGAACTCTTGATTTCATTTGGTTCAGGTTTGACAACCTCAATTTCAGTCATAAGATGTTCAAGATTCGTAGAGCCAAAACAAAAAATCTCATTTGTCTTCTGTATGCATTTTAAATCAACTTGGGGCACACATTTTGAAGAGTAAGAGATGTTTTTGAATTTCAACTTAGGAGTTCTAGCTCTGTTTTTAAGCTTACATCTTTTAAACGGTGAGGCTGTATGAAAAATAGGAAAATCTGGCATCTGTTTTTCGCCCAACCTAAACACGGATTCAGGAGTGTTTTTCCTCTTCCAAGTGAGGTCTAGGTCTATATAACCTATCCCTGCTTTATCCTGTTGAGAGTTAACTTTTTCATACACCTGCTGAGCATCTTGATATTTCATAATCAGCAGCTCTTTTCTTTGTAAGCCCTGGTGTAGAAACTCCCTTTCTTTTTGAAAATAGTCTTTTAAGGCCTCAAAGTTTAATCTGTCTCTCCCTTTTTCTATAAGCTCTGTATCCTTTTTCTTTATAGCCGCTTTTAATTCTAAGTACTTTGTTTTAAGACTTGTTTTAGTGGATCGTTTTGTTTGTAAAAACTTTTCATTCTCCACTGATAACTCTTGTTTTTCTATAGTTAGTAGCTCTGTCTCTCGTTCAAAAAATAGTTTTTCCTTTTCCAAGGATTTCCGTTTAGATTTTTCGAGAGAGAGAGCTTTTGCAGTAGATTGACGAAATCGTTTGTCAAAGCAGAGATGCTCTTTTCCAGGTCAGAGTGAGAGTAACAAGAAATAGAACATACCTGGGAGTCGGAGTCAGATCCAGACTCAGTCTTGACAGCCATTCCATGGAAGTTGGCTTGATCTTCATCATCAGAGACCCAATTCTCCTGTTCTACCATGAGACTCCTTTGTGATTGATTATACTTGTACTTATTTTTGCAGTACAGTTCATCTTTCAGAAGAGGGCCTCTGCACTCTTTGGAGTAGTGCCCCATTTTTCCACATCTGAAGCATCGGACACCTTGCTTCTTCTGTTCCGAATGCTCTTCCTCCTTCTTGTTGGGAATAGAAGGAGTGTTCCTTCCATCGAAAGACTTCCTTCTGCTTCAGTCGCTTTGTCTTCCTCTTCTCTGAAAGACCTTCTTTCCAAATTTCCTTTGGAATTCCTTGGTCATCAGGGCCAAATCGTCGTCTTCAGAGCTAGATGCTCTGTCTGTATCATCATCACTCTCCAAGATGAGAACCTTCTTTCTGTTCCTCCTTTCTTCTCTGGGTCTCCGTTCTTTATGTTGCTGGCATGTTCCTGTCTCTTTTGAATCAGAGACAGGAGCAAGAGGTCCACCCAGAGCGACCTTCTCCTTTTGCACTTCTGTTCTTGTACCTGCAGCGTCCCATATACATCATGCAGAGTCCATTCCAAAAGATTCTGGTTTTCCTAGAGGGACATCATCAGATTACCCCATTCAGCATTCAATCTCTTCAAGAAGAGCATGTTGTTCTCCTCTAGAGTTCTGATCACGTCACACTTGCAACATTTGTTGATCAGCGTGTTGAAGCGATGATAAGTTTGTTCTAAAGACTCATCAGGGAGTGTCTGGAAGCTGTTGTATTCATTAAGGCACTGGGCACGACGATACTTCTTCATCTTGATGCCCCCTTCTAACTGGTTGGCCAGTTGATACCACAAATCCTTCGCCGAGTCGCACATGTCCAGTGACTGGAATATTTCGTTGGGAAGTCCCATGATCAAAAGTCGTTTGTCCTTTTGACCCACCTCCACTCGTCGTTTATCTTCATCGTTCCAGTCATGACGAAGTTTGGGTACTCGTCTGGCAGGTACCTCAACTGTATCACCAGCAGCAGGAATTCGAGGTATGATGGTTGTAGGGACGTATGGGCCATTTAGAATCAACTCATACAATTCAAGGTCAATACCTTTGTTGGACCTTAAACTCAGCTTTGATATTTGATCTAATACTATGAATGAACTCTAAGACGATTAAAGTGCAGCGAAAACAATATTAAGAACATAACAGAGTAAAATAAACCAAGAACACATAGTCAAGATGAGGAAGAAGATGAATACAGGAGAATTGCTTCAAAGGTTTTTCAATTAATTCAATTGAAAAATTAGACGATTACAATACGGAAGCACACTGAATACAAAAGCCTTAGCCGCTATTTATACTAGTTCCTAACGACCTTACTGACAAGATCTTGACGCGTGAAATCATCTAAGCCGTCCAAATAAAGTCGATTAAATCCTAGTCACGTGAGAAGCACATGCAGCTAATAACCATTAAAAACAGTTGGAAAAGGATCTTCACAGAAGACGAAATCCACAGACCCTCTGTGAGCCATCTTAGAGGCTCTGCTGTAATTGACTTGTATGTTCTTATTGACAGAGCACCATTTTCCAGAACCTCTGTGAGAGACGTCATAGGTTCTGTCACACTTTACTTGCTCGAATATAAGGCTTTTGCCGTTAGTCCTCTGTTGTCTTCTGTGGAAGATATGCTTTTGTCAAGACTTGCATAATACTTTTTCTATAATTTTACAAGAGATGAAAAATAGAGCTAACAATCTCCCCTTAAGTATGAAAAGTAAATTTGGACAAATGTGTGCAAGAATTGACTAAAGAAAGAATACAAGAGGAGATTAAACTCATCCTCTGAAAAAGAATTACATAAATGAATAAATTGAAAATATTGAGCAGGCCTATACTATTACAAGAGAAAAATCCATAGCAGAGTCAGGATAGTCGTCTACGGCAAATTGCAGATCAGACTTGATGGTTTTGTAGACTTTGAATATCCATTCTCTGAAGGAGACTTGAACCTTGATCGTTTTCAGAAGGTTGTTCACTTCATCCGCCCTTATATGCCCTCTCTACACCTCTGTCACCACTAGGTTGAACACCCACTTGAGAGAGTCTGTCGAATATTTGTGCGTCTCTTTGGAATCAAAGAACCTTAGAATCTCATCCTTGTCCAGGAACACAAACCCAAAGATGGGATTGTGGATAATGGTGTTGGGATGAAATCTAAGCAGCCAACTTGGTCTGTTCTTTCGAGGGGAAATCTTATGATCTGGCTGGGCCAACCTCATAGCAATGTCGAAATCTTTCAGGCTGTAGAACTTGACTTGAGCGCGCATTACCTCAATCAGCCTTCTGAGAGAAATTGAATATGTTGACCTCCTCTCCATGTATTTGTTCAATATCTTGTGAAGGAATATTAGGTCAAACACACAGAGGTTGTGGAGGTCAGCATCTGTGAAGTATATAGGTTGCCGTCATCCCTTTTTACCACATACTAAGTGTATAGCACGGTCTTCTTTAGCATAGTGCGTGGAGATATGGTTTCGAGAGAAGTGATCACATGCTCTAAGAAGACCTGCTCTGGTGGCCTTCTGAGTTTCGAGAAGTGGAACTTTGCAATGGCAGAGGGCATTCTTGTAAGCTCTGGGTCATAAGGGGGCTCTATGTCCACTTCTGAGTAACGCCACCACATAATCTCCTCAACAGTGGTTATGGGCTCTGTGCGCAACTTCTGCGTAGGAATCTTGCTCATAGATTCAAGGATCTCATATACCCTCCCCACCGTGGTAGATTCTGGTGTTATGGATTCTTCTTCTAGTATAGGCCTCTGGGTAGACCCCTCTGGTTGGTTACGCTTGACAGTTCCTACCAGAGCGTCAAACGTACCCATGGACGTTTCTTCTGGTATCTTCGTGAGTTTGGAAGAAGAGCCTTCTCCAACTCTGGAGATGGGGACTCTACCCTTTCTCGCCTGTGCCTCTACCAAAGACGCCTTTAGAGCTCAAACAAGATCCGGCTCATCATACTCTTCTTCATTGATCTCCTCTGGTGATTTAGAGCTTGACCCCTTCTGTGACGACTCCTCTACTGCTTTACGCTTGCCTTTCCCCTTAGGCTCTGGAGATTTGTCTTTTTAGAATAGAGCAGCAGCAGAGTCCACTATTTTAAGTGGTTTGGCAGAGGTTGTCTTCTTTGGTTCCTCTGTCTTCTTCTTCCCCTCATGACAATCATGGTCATCGCCTCCTTCATCGTCATGGATTTTAGTGGCCTCTGTCTTGCAAGTAGTAAGAGGAGCCTTCTTCAATCGCTTTAAAACTTTGGAAGCCGCCTTCTCCATCTTTTGAATGACCACCTCAGCATTCACAGAGGCATTGTTGATATCCATCTCTGTGGCCCATTTCATTTTAGAGATGCAGCAATAGATCTCATTTCTGAAGTTATCACCATCTTTGACGAGTTGCTTCGTGCAGACTCTTATAGATTCGTTGCTTGCTCGGGCTTCCTTGAGTAGTTGGTCGGTGTATTTTTGCACGGTCTCTCCAAGGGCTTCAACCATTACGTCTAGCTCTCTGCGAGTGGCTAGATGGTTAATGTTAGCCCTAGAGGATTTAGAATCAATGCCATAGGTGACCGCAGAGGAGAACATCCCATTTATGTCATCCTTGAAGGGAGAATAATCGGTGTAGCCGACGGAAATGAAGTCTGCAGCAAATTGGGCGGCAACCTCTGTTAATTCTGTCTTAAGCTTTTGGATTGAAGAAGGGTTGAGAGACGGGGCACTGAAAGCTTCTGTGAGGTCGTCTTTGTTGAGGATAGAGCTCTGAAGGGCTGATACGGTCGCCTTGAGCTCAGAAGTTGAGGAAGTCAACTCCTTCAGAGCCTCTGTTAAAGGTTCAAGAGCCTCTGTCACCGGTTGGGAGGAGAACAAGCTTTTCAACTCATCCATCCTCTTGAATACCTCTGTGGCGAAGTTTTGTAACTCCTCCTTCGTCACATAAGTACTCGGGGAACCTAGATCACCAACACATGGTGACCTAGTAGCCTCGGAGTGTAAGGCGCCCTCAGTGACTGGTTTGTCAAGGTCAGCTTGGGGACTTCCACCGGATCCTTGAACATCTCTAATTGGAGAGCCTACCAGTGTTCTGTCGATGTCGTGCCTAGAAGGTTCAGAGCCTAACTTGGCAGAGGAATCAAGTGGAGACTTTGGGCGTTCTAGACCCGCAGTTTCTGTGAATCTCTCGTATGCCTCTGAAGCATAACTTGGTTGTTCACTCAAGTGTGGAGGGGCAACAGATGCCTCTCTAGGTTGTGACGAGTCCTTGGGCAAATGGACTCTTATTTTAAGACCAGCATCCTTTTGAGAGGATGTTGGAGTAGATTGTGGTTCCCGAACTGTGCATTCGACAGAGGACGAAAGAATGTTCTCTCCAAGGTTTGCTGGTTTAGGGCTCAGCGTGTGCACGCTTTTTTCAATAGGGGTTCCCTCTAGAAAAGGGTCCCTAGAAATGTGGGCTGCACTAGGAGGAGGGCTTGGATATGTGCCTTCGGCATCTTTTTCGCCCTCATTTMACTCCAATTCTTCTTCTTCGTCGTCTAGAACGACTTCTGTCCCCAAATCTGCTACTTCTGTGGGCGCTTTAAACTCTGGTTGGATGTGGAAGATTACATCGTGTATTTGCTCTGTTGGGGACTCTTGAACAATCTTGCGCAACCTTCTGCGCTTAGGAGCAGCCTCCGCTGGGCTTTCTTGGATTGCAGCCTCTGTGACCTCAACCTCTGTGTGTTGGGCCTTCTTCGATTTATTCTTTTTTGTCTTTTGCAGAGGACTGCTTGGACCCTCTTCTTTTGCGAGTCTCTTCTTCCCTTTATTTTTCTCAGAAGATTCGACATCCTTCTGAGTCTTCTTTGTCTTCTTTTGCTTTCGTGGGGACTTACTACCTTTGGTCTGTCCTCACTCATCTCCCTAGCCTCTGCTGGCTACTCCCATCTTCCCTCAACCCTCATTTTTTGTACTCTCTCTCCTAAGGGGATACCTATGCGTGGAGAGGTTTCAGGGACCGGCTCTGGCCTCCTGTATCCACATCTGTATGCTTTCCTATCTCCTCTGCTAAGGTATTTGAGCATGGCTTTTGATAGAGTCCTTGGGCTTCTGTACCCTAGCTCATGCTCTGTGGGGTGGAACTCCTTCATTGGATACAGCCGTGCATTTGGCTCTGCAGAGGGCAGCTTCTCTTCTTTCATATCGCCAAAGACCAAACCAAATAACCTCTGTAGGATTAGATTTGGATGATTGAGGTCCTCTTTGGCTTTCTTTTGTGCCTTCACCTTTGATTTCTCACCCCTTTGAGTAACACACTCCTTTTTTATTAAGCCCACCATATCCTCGAAGATGAGTTGTGCGTAATCAAGGGGCAGATTGAAAGCATGGCATGTGAGGCTTGGTCATGGCTGCAGACCTTCCCTGTTAGACAGCAATTAACTATTGAAAACAGAGTATTCCAAATTGGGGGAAGGCCTTTCCTTTTGAATTCAATCCTTTTAATGATTTTTGTCTTAGCTGTGAAGGAGTGAAATTCAAGGAATTCAATCAGTTCGGCGTCTGTCGGTGATGAAGCGAAGGTATCCAAATTCAGATTTGCCAAGGAAGGTAGGTGCAGGGCTGTGCGCAGGGTGGTGACATTCCATTGGAACAAGTGATTTAACAGTGGGATGTGAAGCATAACCTATTATGCTTAATCCAGAATTGTCCAGGGTAGTAATATAAGAACTGAGTAAAAATTGGGTAATATATGTTTCTGGGGTAGGTTTAGTTGTTGAGAGAGCATAGTATAAAGGATGGTTGCGAAGGATTTCAATGAGAGGATATGTGAATTCAGGGAAGCCAGATGGAGAGTGAGCGAAAAAGTAGTTGTTGGGTTTCTTTACCAGGATCACTCTCTCATATCGATTTTGGAAAAACGATAGGGCATGAGAAGTGAGTGCCAGTGATTGATTTACCTCGTTGTCGCTAGAGTTATTCACAGATTGAATGGAGGAAGATGAACTTGACGACATTGTTGTAGGTATTGGAAAGCTTGAAATTTTGCAGGTTTGGTCGGAAAGCTTGAGGTTCGTCGGAGTATAAGGAGTAATGTAAAGGTTTACATTTTGGGGGGAAGGGGTATTTAAAGTGAGGGATTTGAAAGCGAACCGTTTATTAGGAGAAAAAGCGTGATGAGTGGCTATAAGTAGAGAAGAATCAAAATATGACACGTGGTGTTGGGAAGACGCATGATTGATGACGTGCGCCCCCGTTTCTAACATGCGCGTGATATGCTTCAACCCTTATCCACAGAACCACGTGCACCATATCAATAATAAAGAACTAAAGAAGAAAGTTATGTCAAAGGCCTAAGGGTAACAGGGCCTCTGTGATATGTGCGGGGCCTACTAACATGTTACACCTTTATTTACCTAAACGGTTTGAAAATCCTCAAAGAGATGAGTACTTGCTTAGTTCAGACCCACAGAGCGTCTGATAGAAGCGCCAGAGGTTTTGATGAGTTGACCCCTGAGATCAAGATACTTTAAAAGTTTTGGCACCTTCTGAGGTTTTGATTTTCAATATAAAAACTCCCCCTATGAGCCAGCTTCCATGGCTCCCCCTCAAAACAAAAACATTTAAAATCCTAAGAAGAAGTATCGACAGAGGATCCGTTCAAAGAGCCTCTGAGAGTTATCACAGAGGATCTGTGAAAAGACTTAACTAAGTTCCCACTCACGACCCATGTAACAAGCTAGATATATGGATATATCCATTTCATGTCAAAACAGAAATATAGCCATCCCTGCCCCCTCACGTCAATCCCACGAGCCTGTGATGAAAAATATTTTCCTTCTTCAAAAGGTTTTATTATTTTTAAGCACATACTCYCCCTCAAACCTTGCAAGTCTCTGCGAGGTAAACCTGCTAACTAAGAAAACAAGTGAAGGTTATTCAAGAAATAAAACTATATACAAAAAAAGATTTATTCAAAGAAGAAAAAAAAACTTTATACAAAAATAAATAAACAATAAGACATACAACAGTTGAGATAACAGAGCCTCCTTCTTGCTTTAGGCATGATGACAGAAGCTCTATGGTGCCAGTCATATGTCTCGAGCATCCTGAGTCAACGACCCAAGTAGACACATGCTGCTGCTTCTGCATTTAGAGAACATTTAAGTTGGGTACCCACTTCCAATTGGGTCCCTTATCATTAGCCTGTTTAAAGTATGGCATAGCATCTTTTGATTTGGTCTTATTGTTCTTAGAAGAAGAATTGCCAATTTGTCTATTGTTCACCCCAGATTTACGGTTCTTGGGGTGAGAGACCAGACATGAATAATGGTGAATATGATTAGATAGAGCATGCATGATATTGAAACATCCACAAGAGGTAACATTGCAAGAAGCCTTTTTGAATTTTTTATTAAAATCATCAAAGAGGGGTACAWAATTTTTATTTTTAGATCTCCTCTTTGGTTTTCCAGCTTTTACAGAAGCAATGTTAGATTGAGGCCATTTTCTCAATTGTTGCCAAGTGTAAATTGGTCT
>NW_020204448.1:0-3094 GCF_001531365.2 Cynara cardunculus var. scolymus
AAAAAAAATGACGGTTGAGGGAAGAAGGGAGGAGCCTGCAGAGGCTAGGGACATGAGTGAGGAAAGACCAAAGGTAGTTAGTCCCCCACAAAAGCAAAAGAAGACAAAGAAGACTCAGAAGGATGTCGACTCTTCTGAGAAAAGGAAAGGGAAGAAGAGACCCGCAGAAGAAGAGGGTTCAAGCAGTCCTCTGCTAAAACCAAAAAAGAAGAAATCAAAGGCCCAACCCGCAGAGGTTGAGGTCACAGAGGCTGCAATCCAAGAAAACCCAGCAGAGGCTGCTCCTAAGCACAGAAGGTTGCGCAAGAGTGTTCAAGTAGAGTCCTCAACAGAGCAAATTCACGATGTAATCTTCAACCTCCAACAAGGGTTTAAAGCGCCCACAGAGGTGGCAGATTTGGGGACATAAGTCGTTTTAGACGACGAAGAAGAAGAATTGGAGTTAGATGAGGGCGAAAAAGATGCCGAAGGCACACACCCAAGCCTCCCTCCTAGTGCACCCCACATTATTAGGGACCCTGTTCTAGAGGGAACCCGTTCTAGAGGGAACCCCTATTGAAAAAAGCGTGCACACGCTGAGCCCTAAACCAACAAACCTCGCAGAGGACATTTTTTCGTCCTCAGTCGAATGCACAGTTCGGGAACCTCAATCTACTCCAACATCCTCTCAAAAGGATGGTGGTTTTACAATAAGAGTCCATTCGCCCAAGGACTCGTCACCACTAAAAGAGGCATCCGTTATCCCTCCACACATGAGTGAACCACCAAGTCATGCTTCAGAGGCATGTGAGAGAGTCACAGAGGCTGCGGGTGTAGAACGTCCAAAGTCTCCACTCGATCCCTCTGCCCAATTAGTCTCTGAACCTATAAGGCACGAAATCGACAGAACACCAGTAGGCTCTCCAATTGGGGATGTCCAAGGATCTGGTGGAAGTCCTCGAGATGACACTGTTAAATCAGTCACTGAGGGCGCCTTACACTCCAAGGCTACTAGGTCACCATGTGTTGGTGATCTAGGTTCCCCGAGTACTTATGTTACGAAGGAGGAGTTACAAACCTTCGCCACAGAGGTATTCAAGAGGATGGATGAGTTGAAAAGCTTGTTCTCCTCCCATCCGGCGACAGAGGCTCTTACACCTCTAACAGACGCTCTGAAGGAATTGACTTCCACAACTTCTGAGCTCAAGGAGATCTTATCAACCCTTCAGAGCTCTGTCCTCAAGAAAGATGAGCTAACAGAAGCCTTCAGCGCAGTGTCTCTTAACCCCTCTTCAATCCACACGCTCAAAACAGAATTAACAGAGGTTGCCGCCCAATATGCTGCAGACTTTATTTCCGCCGGCTACACCAACTATTCTGCCTTCAAGGATGAGATCAAAGAGATGTTCTCCTCTGCGGTCACTTATGGGATCGATTCTTCATCCTCCAGCGCTAACATTAACCATCTGGCCACTCGCAGAGAGCTAGACGCAATGGTTGAAGCCTTTGGAGAGACCGTGCGGAAATACAACGACCATCTTCTCAAGGAAGCCCGAGCAACCAATGAATCAATAAGAGACCACACAAAGAAACTCGTCGTAGAGGGTCACAACTTCATAAATGAAATCTATCGATGTGTCTCTAAAATGAAATGGGCCACAGAGATGGATATCAACAATGCCTCTGTGAATGCTGAGATGGTCATTGAAAAGATGGACAAGGCGGCTTCCAAAGTTTTAAGGCGATTGAAGAAGGCTCCCCTCACTACATGCAAGACAAAAGTCACTCAAATCCATGATGCTTAGGGAGGCAATGACCTTGATCGTCATGAGAGGGAGAAAAAGACAGAACCAAAGAAGACAACCTCTGCCAAACCACTAAAAATAGTGGACTCTGATGCTGCCCTATTCTCAAAAGACAAATCTCCAGAGCCAAAGAGGAAAGGCAAGGGTAAAGCAGTAGAGGAGTCGCCACAGAAGGGGTCAAGCTCTGACACGGAGGAGGAGATCAATGAAGAAGAATATGTTGACCCTGATCTTGTTCGAGCACTAAAGGCTTTTTTGGCAGAGGCACAGGCGAATAAGGGCAGAGCCCACATCTCCAGAGTTGGAGAGGCTCTTCTTCCAAACTTGCAAAGATATCGGAAGAAACATCCACGGGTACGTTTGACGCTCTGGTAGGAACCGTCAAGCCAATCCTACCATAGGGGTCTACCCAGAGGCCTATACTCGAAGAAGAATCCAGAACGCCAGAGTCTGCCACGGTGGGGAGGGTATCTGAGATCCTTGAATCCATGAACAAGATTCCTACACAAAGGGTGCATACAGAGCCCGTAACCACTGTTGAGGAGATTCTGCAGTGGCGTTACTCATCCTCAGACACAGAGCCCCCTTATGACCCAGAGCTTATAGGAATGCCCTCTGTCATTGCAAAGTTCCACTTCTGAAAACTCACAAGGCCACCAGAGCAGGTCTTCTTAGAGCATGTGATCACTTCACTCGAAACCATTTCTCCATGCACTATGCTAAAGAAGACCGTGCTATACACTCAGTATGTGGTAAAAAGGGAAGATGGCAACCTATATGCTTTCACAGATGCTGACCTCCACAACCTCTGCGTATTTGACCTAATATTCTTACACAGGATCTTGAACAAATACATGGAGAGGAGGTCAACATATTCGATTTATCTCAGAAGGCTGATTGAGGTAATGCGCGCTCAAGTCAAATTCTACAGCCAGAAAGATTTCGACATTGCTATGAGGTTGGCCCAGCCAAATCTAAAAATTTCTCCTCCAAAGAACAGACCAAGTTGGCTGCTTAGATTTCATCCCAACACYATTGTCCACAATCCCATCTTTGGGTTTGTGTTCCTGGACAAGGATGTATTCTAAGGTTCTTCGATCCAAAAGAGACGCACAAATATTCCACAGAGTCTCTCGAGTGGGTGTTCAACTTAGTGGTGACAGAGGTGTAGAGAGGGCATATAAGGGCGGATGAAGTGACCGACCTTCTGGAAACAATCAAGGTTCAAGTCTCTTTCAGAGAATGGATATTCAAAGTCTACAAAACCATCAAGTCTGATCTGCAATTTGCTGTAGATGATTATCCAGACT